>NC_045455.1:95166716-95209802 GCF_002776525.5 Piliocolobus tephrosceles
TTTTTTTTTTTTTTTTTTTTTTTGAGACGGAGTCTTGCTTTGTCGCCCGGGCTGGAGTGCTGTGGTCGGATCTCAGCTCACTGCAAGCTCCGCCTCCTGGGTTTACGCCATTCTCCTGCCTCAGCCTCCCGAGTAGCTGGGACTGCAGGCGCCCGCCACCTCGCCCGGCTAGTTTTTTTTTTTTGTATTTTTAGTAGAGATGGGGTTTCACCGTGTTAGCCAGGATGGTCTCGATCTCCTGACCTCGTGATCCGCCCGTCTCGGCCTCCCAAAGTGCTGGGATTACAGGCTTGAGCCACCGCGCCCAGCCCATACTCAGTTTCTTATAGTCTGGCATCCACCCACACTACACTGAGACACTATTATTATAGTGATGTTATCCCCTACAATTAGCAATTTTTGCCTAGTTATCTACAGTAGACCTCTTCTATTCAGTTTTTATACAAACTCAAAATGCCTCTCTTAAAAAAAAAATGACATGGTCATCGTTTCCACTTTGAATGTGTTAAGAGCAGCCAGATGTCTGCCTGTTCTGGTTTGTCTTCTATTACTTAAATATAGGTTGCTTTTGCAAATAACTAATTTCCTGGAGTCTGCAAGGCACAAGCTTGAAGGAAGTTATGTTTATTGTGTTAGGATTAATCATGGTTAGGCAACTATTCTGTGAAGACAAAATCGTGGATTCTCCCCCTTAAGACATCCTTAGGGGAAATAAGCTAAACATAAAAGTAATTTTAATACTAAAAAGTACTTGTAATAAGTAAAAGTCCCAATAATGGAAGGTTTGGCCGGGCGCGGTGGCTCAAGCCTGTAAATCCCAGCACTTTGGGAGGCCGAGACGGGCGGATCATGAGGTCAGGAGATCGAGACCATCCTGGCTAATACGGTGAAACCCTGTCTCTACTAAAAAAAAAATACAAAAAACTAGCCGGGCGAGGTGGCAGGCGCCTGTAGTCCCAGCTACTTGGGAGGCTGAGGCAGGAGAATGGCGTAAACCCGGGGGGCGGAGCTTGCACTGAGCTGAGATCCGGCCACTGCACTCCAGCCTGGGTGACAGAGCGAGACTCCGTCTCAGGGAAAAAAAAAAAAAAAGGAAGGTTTTCTATAGATGGCATTTAAGCTTGTTCAACTCCTTCAAGTGGAGTGGGGCCTACACTCCAGTAAAGGGCACAGCACGAACAAGAGGAAATGATGAACTCACAATCAGTAAAGCACTTACCTACTGACCTTTGGCAGGAGTTCCAGATAATTCTAAAGAATTGTAATAATCTAGGTGAGAATCAGGGTAGTGGTAGAAAGATGTTAAAAGACCCTCTGTAGGGCTTGGCAACCAACAAGACTTGGGATGGGAAATCGGACATGGAAAGTTAATCATTAAAGCTTCAATTTCCTCATTGGAAGAACTGGGTACCTACCTCAAAGAGTTAATTGCACACATTAATAAATGTATAGCATTTAGAACCATGCCTGGCATTGTAAGATCTCAACTCTTTAATGTAATCACTAATTCACACAATAAACCTTTTAAACCTAGGTGCCTGGGTAATGGACAAAGTAAGCAAACAAGGTCCTTGCCCTCATTGAGCTTTTGTGGTCCAGTGGGGGAGACAAATATTAAATAAATGTATACCCAAATATTTTATTAAATCGAATTTATTAAATTCTACCAAATACTATGAAAGACGAGAATAAGGTGCTGAGAAAGAACTAAGGGGGAAGATCTCTTTTAAACCAGGAAAATAGGTAAAGTCTTTGATAAAATGATACTTAATCGGAGAGCATACTAGCCAGGGCTCAAAGTCTGAAGTAACAGAAAACTCCAGCTAGCTCAAGGGCAAGGAGTTTATGCATCATTTAACAGAAGAGTCCAGGGTAGAGCTAGCTTACTTCAGGCCCAGCTGATCCTTGAGCTTCACCACCACCTCAACTCTGTGGCAAGGGCTCCTCCACTCAGGCCGGCCCTCCCTTCACGGTTCAGCTGTACCTCTGCATCTCCAGAAGTGTGCTGCTCTTTCCCGGTACTTCCCCGGTCCCAGAATGGGCTTGCATTGATCTGACTTGACCGGTGTGGTCGGAAGTTGTGATACTGCTTGCTTGGTTGAGCCTGGAGCTGGCCTGTAAGTTCTTAAGGGCAGTAGCGCGGGGCAGACAAAAACATCAAGTATCCACCAATTAAGGATGAGGGAGTGTTAGCAGAGTGGGTGGGGAAAAGTATTCCAGGATGAGAGCAGCCTGTGTGAGGCCTGGGGGCAGGAAGAACAGAGGAGTGGAACAGGGTGGTGTGGCTGGAGCACAAGGGGCAGGAGGGAGAAGCAAGCTGTGGTCAAATCACATAGGTCCATGTAAGCCAAAATAAAGATCTTGGATTTCATTTTAAGAGCAGTGGGAAGACACACTTGAAAGATCCCAATGTCTGAAGCTTGACAAGCTGGAAGCATCAGTTCTAAGAAACAAACTAGGATCACAGGCGGGAGGTGGTAAGGGTTAGGGAAATATGACTTGGACAAACTGAGGGGCCACCGCTAAACAAGTGTGCTCCCTTGCAGATAATCAGAAATGCTTAACAGTCTTTATTGCCCACTGATGTGGTTTGACTGTGTCCTCACCCAAATGTCACCTGAATTGTAGCTCCCATAATTCCCACAAGTCGTGGGAAGGATGCAGTGGGAGGTAACTGAATCATGGGGGCGGGTCTTTCCTATGCTGTTCTCATGATAGTGAGTATGTCTCCCGAGATCTGATGGTTTTATAAAGGGGAGATGCCCTCTTGCCTGCCACCATGTAAGACGTGTCTCGCTTCCCACTTCGCCTCTGCCATGATTGTGAGGCCTCCCCAGCCATGTGGAACTGTGAGTCCATTAAACCTTTCCTTTATAAATTACCCAGTCTTGGGTGTCTTTATTAGCAGTGTGAGAACAGACTAATACACTCATCTTTAAAAAACCTCTTCACTACATAACCTCTTCTAGCTACTGCCCCTTCTCTTGCCTCCCTTCTTTAGCAAAACTCCTCAAAAGAGCTGTCTGAAGCCACTGTTTTACCTCCTCAGCTGTTTTCTCTTCTTCACTACAGACTTCTAGTACCAGCACTCCATAAAAATTAATCAGTGTTGTCAACATCAACTTTGCCAAACCCAACAGTCAATTCTCAGTCCTCTTTTTACTTGAATTCTCAGCAGTACTTACAGAATCGTCACTATCCTTGAAATACTTTCTTCCTACTTCACTGGCCTCTTCTCAGTCTCCTTTGCTAGATGATTTTGCCCCTTTCCATCCTCTAAAGTTGGGAGAACTCCAGGATTTGGTCTGTGGTACACTTTGAATATATTCCCTCCCTAAGCAGCTCATCCGGTTCTGTGGATTTATATACACACGGTACACAGTAAAAGGCTGGTATACATTTCAGAGTCAATGGCATACATAAAGCTGACTAGAGCTTTATTTTGAAAAACAAAACTAAATATCTTAAAATTTTATTTTACATTATATTTAACAAAAATTATACTTACAACTACCCAGTAACTTCTAGAACAAGGACAAAATCAAGTTTTGTTTTGGTGACAGTTTTCTGACAAGATTAATAAAGCACAATGGACAGGTCCCCCATTTGACTTTCAAGGAACCATCATAAAACAGGGTAATCTTTACTGCATCAAATTCCCAAAACTAAGCCTTTGAAGCACATTGACGTAATACTTAATTGTTTCTTCTCAAATTTTTAATGGTTCTCCACAGTATGTTAGGTCCTTATTTTCTCATTGGCTGTAATTTGACAAGTTCTCCAAAAGCACTATCATGAACTTAGTAAGATAATACTTTCCAGTAGTACTTAAATCAGAACGATCGTAGGCTTGATAAGCAGGTCAGCCTGAAGCTACCAGGCAGCTCTAGAGGCTCCTGTGGCCATAGCTAACAGCACACAGGAAGGCCCCTGGCCTAGGACGAGCTATCAGAACCTTTTAAAGAGAGTGAGGTTCGGGGTCTACTGGGTGTCCAAGCTCGAGAGTGGAGCGTGAGAGGTCAGCTGCCATGTGATAGAAAGAGCTGACATGAGAGAAAAGACCCCACACAGTGAAAAGCTGGGAGAAAAGAGAAACAAACTCACAACCTGACAGCAGAGTTCCTGGTTCCAACTGTCGAGACCTGTCTCCACCTCCAGTGGTCACAGTATATAGTTACCCAGGCCTGGAAATCTCCCTTTTTTCCTAATTAGTTTAACTGGTGTTCCTGTTGTTTGCAAACAACAGCAACTGCATCTTCAGACAGCACTGAGGAAATAAAAGGTATGGGACGGTCCTGAAAGGAGATGATGGGAAGGCAGAGCTGGCTGGCAGCAATGTCTCCCTGGCCAGGTCAGGGGCAGCCTCATCTGAGTAGCAAACACCTTTATATTTTTAAACTTACTTGTCCTACTTCCTGGTACTACTTAAACCATTCTGTTGATTAAGCTGGGTAATTTAGTATCAATGAAACACTAATAATCCTTAAAGAGTGAATGACCGGACTACATGTCAACAAGACTAGGGTTAAACCTTATCGAAACTTCGTAAAAAGTGTATTATGATGTTAATGTTCATGTTCCTCTTTAAAATGAGTCAATGTTTAAAAAGGGGAAAGAGGCAGGGGAATGTGAATGATAAAATTGGTCCAGCTCTGCTTTAATCTCATTCTGTTCAGGTTCTTGTAATGGATAGATCCATTAGAATTTCTGCAACAGATACAAATAAAAAATATCAATTTAATATAATTAAAAGCCACTAAGACAAATGACAATACTGTGGCTATATATTTTACACTTATAAAATAATTGAGGATAGATTCCCACTGATATCATTAGACTGGATAATTTGGGAATCTGAAATTCAGGGATCACAAGTTCTGTATCAAAAGATAGAGACAGGCTATTAAGCTGCCAAATGTCAATTAAAAACACAATTTTTACTAACATTTAAATGTTTTTTTCTTTTTTTTTTTGAGACGGAGTCTCGCTCTGTTGCCAGGCCGGAGTGAGTGGAGCCATCTCCGCTCACTGCAACCTCCGCCTCCCGGGTTCAAGCGATTCTCCTGCCTCAGCCTCCTGAGTAGCTGGGACTACAGGTGTGCACCACCACACCTGGCTAATTTTTGTATTTTTAGTAGAGACAAGGTTTCACCATGTTGGCCAGGATGGTCAAATGTTAATTTTTAAATGTCCTCCTCAAATAACACACGAACTTTCTTTACAAAGGTAACATACTCACCAGTTTTCTTTGTTGGTGACATCTTGGATGTTCTGTCCATGTTTAAGGAACCTTTTACTGGGTGGCACTGCTTTAATTGCTACTGGAGTAGCTAGGTTTGAGTTGTATTTTGATAAAAGCTAAAAAAAAAAAAGAAAAGCAAAATTCCTTTTTATTGAGCCATATGAACAACATAACCTAAATTTGGAAGAAGTTATAAAATGTTCAATACAAGCTACGGGCCGGGTGTGGTGGCTCACACCTGTAGTCCTAGCACTTTGGGAGGCCAAGGCAGGTGGATCACTTGAGGTCAGGAGTTTGAGACCAGCCTGGACAACAGGTGAAACCCTGTCTCTACTAAAAATACAAAAATTAGCCGGGAGTGGTGGCACACACCTGTAATCCCAGCTACTCGGGAGGCTGAGGCAGAAGAATCACTTCAACCCTGGAGGTGGAGGTTGCAGTGAGCTGAGATCATGCCACTGCACTCCAGCCTGGGAGACAGAGCAAGACTCATTCTAAAAAAAAAAAAAGACATGCTAACAGCAATGAAAAGATAGGGATATTAGAAATTTAACTTGGATGTGAAGGACTGATTTTTAAAGCCTAAAATGTATTCTGACTGAGGTTAGTGAAAACAAGTAGCAATATATCCCTGAGAGCAAATTAAGCCTTAACAAAGATGTCAAAATACACAAAAGGAAAGATGTAAAATGAATGCTCAAAAGGAAGGTCATCAATTACAAAAACTATGATAGGAGAACATGAAATATTAGCTAGAATTTTTTCATGCATAAAGAGATGATATATTAAATATAAGCTTTCCTTCCTTTTACATAGAAATAAGGAGAGATGAAGCAACCGTTGGGAAGTGGAAACTATATAATTTTCATAAAGACAGAAGATGCTCCTTCTTCATGCAATTTATTATTTCTTCCAGAAAAGCAGAAAAGAGAAAAAAGGATAACAAGTACTTTATTGATATCCCAGCATAAGTCAGTTCTAAAGGCATCTGAGTATTTTCCTAAGTGATTTATCCTTCTCATGGGTCTTCGTAAATCAGGAAGATTTCTAGAATGGTTATTAAGAATTCCATACGTGTAAGTAATAATTGCCAAACACTGTAACTTCTATTAAGGAGGGGGACTGTCAAAGAATCAGACTGGTTATTTAGAATTGGCAGTTGTTATAAGTCATTGGTAGAGTAATGGTAACTGCTGTTAAATACTAAAGAATCGGATACAGTCAGGCATCACTTAACAATAGGGATACATTCTGAGAAATGCATCATGAGGTGATTTCATCGTGTGTGAACATCACAGTACTTACATAAGCCTAGATGGTATACCCTACTGCACACCCAGGCTATATGGTACAGCCTATTGCTCCTAGGCTACAAACCTCTACAGCATATAACTGTCCTGAATCGTGCAGGCACTTGCTACGCAGTGATAAGTACTTGTGTATCTAGTACTTATAGAAAATGTACAGTAAAAATACAGTATCCTAATATTATCATTGCTGCGGCATATGCGGTCTGTCATTGACCAAAACGTTATGCAGCACATGACTATATTCTAATATACATCAATCAGTGTTTCCTAAACTGAGGTCCAACAAGTCTCAAGTTCAAGAAGCACTGACATGTTATTCATGATACCCTGGTTCTGGGAAATTGTAGGGTAAATGACTTTTCTGACTTTGCCAGCAACACTTCCAATGGAACCATGATCGACATGGAAACCACAGTTGAACAAGTACTGGAAAATAAGGTCCTGACAGCCTAGAATTTGGATTTTCTCATCACCAAAATTAGCACATTAGCTCAATGATAAATAAGACAGTTTACATGCAGTTTCAGGTCTTTAAGTATTTCATTTTGAAAAGAATATCAGAAAAAAAAATAGCCTGGAAAAATAACCTGGAGAATATCTTCTGGAATTTTAGTTACTTCTGGAGGCGTAGGTGTTCTGAGCAGATTCTCGTAAGAAGAAATCGTAGGTGAAGAGGGATCTGTTAAATTCTCAAAGCATGTGTCTGAATTTAAAACCAACGAAGTATGATCTTTAACTTCCAAATCATTTGGTGAACTATTTGTTTTTGATAATGGGTAATTTGTGGATACCTATTGAATAAAAATAAACCATTAAATGATGGTAATATAACGTAATGTAGTAAACAAAAACGGTTAATCATTTGTTAGTTCTGTTGGGGTCTCTAAGTAGGCCCCCATATGCCCCATCTTCTCTGACCAAGTTCTAAACAAAATCAAGAACAAATGGCACACAGAGGACAAAATATCACTTTCATTACCAATAAAGGCTGAGTTAAAGCTTAATGTCAGCAAGTTGTGGTGGCTCACACCTGTAATCCCAGCACTTTGGGAGGCCGAGGTGTGCGGATCACGAGGTCAGGAGTTTGAGACCAGCCTCACCAACATGGCGAAACCCCGTCTCTACTAAAAATATAAACATTGAGCCAGGTGTGGTGGTGCATGCCTGTAATCCCAGCTACTCAGGAGACTGAGGTAGGAGAATTGCTTCAACCCAGGAGGCGGAGGTTGCAGTGAGCCAAGATTGCACCATTGTACTCCAGCCTGGGTGACAGGGTGAGACTCCATCTCACCCCAAAAAAAAAAAAAAAAAAAAAAGCTTAGTGCCATAACTAAATAGAGTGAACCAAAGATTTAGATGGATATATCCACCCCATCTCAGGCAACAGTGAGTGTAGTCAGAGGAAAATCACAGCATGAATGAACAAGTGTTACCACACGCCCTCCCAAGAGGAAGAAAGCAGATCAGAGGTAAGTTTAGTATGCAGACTATTCATGCTAAACCAGCCAGTTGGGTAAGTCGCTCCATCTCTCTCAGGTCAGAGTTAACAGAGAGAGAGGATAGAGTGTCACCTCAGTAGGGTACCTTCCACGTGAACATAAGGAGTAGATTAATTGTAAATGGCAGGTACTAACAGGCAGATAACCTGATACTTCAATTGCTAACACAGCCCTATGTTCATCCACAGCTGCACTGTACAATATAGTAGCCATAGCCACACGAGACTCTTTAAATTTTAAGTTAATCAAAATTAAATAAAAATTAAAGAATTAAATATTAGTTCTTCAGATATACTAGCCACATTTTCAGTGCTCAATAACGTGATTAGTGGCTACCATACTGGACAGTGCAGATTACAAAACATTTCCATCATTACAGAAAATTCTATTGGATGCCCTAACACAGTATTGGTTTTCTATAGCATTGGTTAAGTGAGCATATTGACTAAAGAGGGATAAGGTTTTGATTTGATGAAATCTGATTAAATTTATTCACTGGTAAAATTTAGGGGGAAAAAAGCACAAAATCACCCATAATTTTATCACCCAGAGATAACTACACTTTGCTTTTCTATCCACTCTTTTTCTGTAAAACACGTGTGTACATATGCACGTGTGTGTACACAGACACACATCATTTTCCATATGATTAGTATTTCTTGAAAACATTCTTTTTATATGCTCTCATCTGTTTTGAAAAACACATGATAGTATACATAACACCTGACCTTATGGATATGCCTTGCTGTGTTTTAGTTCTTCGATATCATTCGATATTTGTACCGTTTCCCATGTTTTGTGCTTACAAACAATGCTGTTCCTTACTCTGTAACTTGTTTTAAATCTTTGTCCCACTTTGCCTTAGAAAAAATTCTGAGATATGGTTTAAGGGTATGAAAAATATTTTTTAGCCGGGCGTGGTGGCTCACGCCTGTAATCCCAGCACTTTGGGAGGCCCAGGCGGGCGGATCACAAGGCCAGTAGATCAAGACCATCCTGGCTAACAAGGTGAAACCCCGTCTCTACTAAAAATAAAAAAAACCTGCCGGGTGTGGTGGCGGCGCCTGTGGTCCCAGCTACTCGGGAGGGCAAGACAGCTTGATTCTAGACAAGCTAGAATCGCTTGAACTCGGGAGGTGGACGTTGCAGTGAGCTGAGATTGCGCCACTGCACTCCAGCTTGGGTGACAGAGTGAGACCCGGTCTCAAAAACAAAAACAAAAGAAAAAAAAGAAAAATATTTTTTAGAGCAATTGACTTATGCTGCCAAGCTACCCTCCAGAAATGCACTGTAAATACACTCCTAAAAGCTGGATTCATCCATGTCTTCTAAATAGCCTCTTTGAGTCTGCAAGCAGTAGTGTATCTGAGTCTTTAGGAGAAAGATTGTGGCTTTCAATTTTACAGAAAGTTACCAAAGCTATGCTGTTCTTTGTAGATGGAATTTTCAAACCAGGAGTACAGAATGTAGGTACCAAAGGAGAATTGGTATACTCGGCATCTGAAAGACACATAAAATGGTCACAAAAAATTGTAACTATAGTATACTTAACTGGACAGGAAAAAAAATCTCATATTCACATATGTAATTACCATTAGCACTAATAAAATTCAGCAAGGATGCAAGAGCAATACACAATAACAAACAGTTGTAATGTATACTAAACATAAAAGCAACAAACTATTACACATATAATTTGAAAAAAGATACTTTTCACAGTAGCAACAAAGACAAGATACCTACAAATATATCTATTAAAAATGGTGTAAAACCTTTATGGAGAAAATTATCAAACTTCTGACAAAGGAGGAGGAAGAGGGAGAACAGGTCACTTGCCTTCCAAGATGGCAGGACTTACTCCAAAGGTACAGTAGTTAAAAACAGTGTAACATTAACCAGGGATGGAAAAATTAAAGATAAGAACAAGAGAAACCCATGCATATACAGACAATTGCTATCTAGCACACATAGTATCATCGAGGCAACCTTAAAAAACAACAAAGAGAAAAGGTAAATGTTAGAAAAACAATCTAACTGGCAAAATATTTTAAGTCTAAAAGTCATCAAGTGCTGGAAAAGATGGAGAAACAGGAACTCAACACCACTAGTGAGAAGATAAATCTTAACAGCCACTCTTAGCTGACTATTTAGCATTTTCTAGAATAAGTAAAAATGTGCATGCCCTTTGAGCCGGCAATTTTACTCCTAGATGAGAAATACACATATGCACTACAGAAAATTTCCTTAGGGCACTGCCTATAATAATAAAAAATAAAAACATTACCTCTTAATCAGCAAATGAATATGGCTCATATATACAGTAGAATACTATTTATCAATTAAAAAGGATGAAGTGCTTTGGGAGGTCAAAGTGGGCGGATCACTTGAGTCCAGGAGTTTGAGACCAGCCTGGGTAACATGGTGAAACCCCTCTATCAAAAAAATACAAAAATTAGCTGGGCATGGTGGTGTACGCCTATAGTCCCTGCTACGTTGGGGGCTGAGGTGGGAGGATTGGTTGAGTCCAAGAGGCAGAGGTTGCAATGAGTAGTCTACAACTGTGACCAGCCTGGGCAACATGGCAAATCCCCATCTATACAAAAAATACAAAAATTAGCTGGACGTCATGGTGTGTGCCTGTAGTCCCAGCTACTTGAGAGGATTGCTTGACCTGAGAAGCTGAGGCTGCAGTGAGCCAAGATCATGCCACTACGCTCCAGCCTGGGCAACAGAGTAAGAGCCTGTCTCAAAGAAAACAAAACAAAAAAAATCATAAAACTCTAGGATTTTTTAATCTTGCTTTTTCATGAACACCAATGTTGTCACGTTTGCTGGGACAAATATGAAAACAATGTATGAAAATTTTCTTTAAGTTACTGAGCTATTCAAAAGAAACCAAAATTTAAAATGACAGCTGAGGTATTCTGTGTGTGGTTTATATAAGAAAGATAATGTACAACTCTAATCAATAGGTTAAAACAAAAAGTACCATGGCTCTACATCAAAAGATTGGTGAACAAATATGTATGTTTCAAATTAAAATGTTAAAAACAAGCTTACAAATACTGAATATAATCAACAGTATTAAAAACATACCAGAAAATTTTCTTTCTCTTGGACAAAATCATGCTGAATGAAATGGTACTTAATGTAATCCAACATTAGGAATTAAACAGATGAAGAAAACTATTAGAATGTCTAAGATGATGAAATCAATTTTGTTCAAAGATAGTTTGGGAAAAATGTTCCTGAGAAGGAACTTGATTTTATACTTACCACTTTTTTCCAGCTGCTGGATAGTGGAGCCAGGAGTGGCAAAAACATTATCATTGGGCCTGGATTCTGTATCTATGGCCTCCTCACTGGTGTGATTCATAGGGAAATTACAAGGTTAAAAAAGTTAACATTCAATCTCTGGGAAAAAATTTAACCTTACTAAATATCAAGTTTGGACATTCAGTTATGCTTTATGGTATAGAAGTCTCATGAAACAAATTCATATATATCCATGGTATAAAACAGTTAAGGACCATTAACTTCAACTTATTAGTTCAAAAAAGGAACTATGTAGCTCATAGGGCTTCCAAATCCTAAAGTGGAATTTTATAACCAGTATATATATATATAGATTAAAAACTTGCCATTTTTTTAAGACTAAAATGACTGATCCTGTCATCTGATTATCATTGTCCTAGACAATTACACAGATGTCCATAAAATAGTTATAAAGAGAATATCACTGAATACAAGATAGTTCAGGATTGATTTTCACTTATAAGTTTCCAGTTTTGAATTTAAACATAATGACCCATGCTGTCTTTAACATCTTGTGCAAACATTTTTTTTTTTCTTCTGAGACAGGGTCTCGATCTGTTCCCAGGCTGAAGTGCAGTGGTGCAATCTCAGTTCATTGCAACCTCCACCTCCCAGTTTCAAGTGATTCTCCCACGTAAGCCTCCCCAGTTGCTGGGACTATAGGCGCACACCACTGTGCCTGGCTAATGTTTTTGTATTTTTTTGGTAGAGACAGGGTTTCACCATGTTGGCCAGGCTGGTCTCAAACGCTTGACCTCAGGTGATCCACCCACCCTGACCTCCCAAAGTGCTGGGATTACAGGTGTGGATTACAGGTGTGAGCCATCACGCCTGGTCATTGTGTAAACATTTTTTTTAAAGTGTATATACAGTATGGCAAAAGAATATATGTTGTATAAAATCTCTAAAAATAAAAGGGCTGGGCATAGTGGCTTATGCATGTTGTGGGGCCAAAGTGGGAGGATCTCTTCAGGCTAGGAGTTGGAGACCAGGCTGCGCAACATAGCAAGACCCCGTCTCTACAAAAAATAAAAATATTAAAATTAGCTGGGAGTTGCAGCACATAACTGTAACCTCAGCTACAAAGGAGGCCAGGTGGAAGAACCACTCGAACCCAGTTCATGGTTGCGGTGAGCTACCATCCTGCCACTGCACTTTAGCCTGGGTGTTGGGAATGTTTCATGGAAAGAGGTGGTTTTCAAATGTCTAAAACCTTTTACCCAGTCATTTTACCTCTAGGAAAACTCAACAAACATTTTGGCACAGTAGTATTTATTACAGCTTATTTATAATAGGGGAAAATTGGAAAGAACCAAAATAGGACAGTGAGACCCTGTCTCTAAAAATAAAAGAAAGAAAGAGAGAAAGAAAAACTACTACTAGTACCTGTGTAGTCCCCTGTGGAAGCTTCCCAACTTGGTACCCATCTCTGCCCTACAAAGGTAAATTTCTATCTATATTTGCTTGATACTTTAACTACTTATTTGTGTACTCTAAATATAATTTTTGTGCTTTTGAACTATAAATGAAATAATAGTGTTTTATATCTATATAACTGCACACTTTGATTATTTTCCTTGTTCATTTAAGTAAAATTTCATAGAGGCTTTTATATACACTGGCAACTTTCCCTAAGATTGATTCACCAATGGCCACCAGCATTATAAAAGCATTTTCTTATGTCTTTATCAACACTGAATATAACCTGTCTTTTTTGGTGTTCTCTCTCTTAACATTAACAAACCTAGTTAAAACTTGGAAATAGAACGTGCATCTGGATAGTTGAAAAATGACATCTTATTTTTGTATTTGAATTTCCTTCATTACCTGCAAGGCTAAAAGTGTTCATATGCTTATTGGTCAATTGTATTTCTTCTGTTTTTTGTTTTTTTTTTTTATCTTGAGATGGAGTCTCACTCTGTCACCCAGACTGGAGTGCAGTGGCACGATCTCGGTTCACTGCAGCCTCTGCCTCCAGGGTTCAAGTGATTCTCCTGCCTCAGCCGACTGAGTAGTTGGGACTGCAGGTGCCCAGCTAATTTGTGTATTTTTAGTAGAGCCAGGGTTTCACCATGTTGGCCAGGCTGGTCTCAAACTCCTGACCTCAAGTGATCCACCCACTTCGGCCTCCCAAAGTGTTGGGATTACAGGCATGAGCCACTGCGCCTGGCCTCTTCTTTTGTTAATTCATGTTTTTGCTCGTTTTAAAAATGGGATGTCTTTCACCAATTACTGCATCTGGGTTTTTAAAACATGTTATGTGTATATATAACATATATATGCACATATATTATATCATGTTATAAAACTTTTCCTGCTTTGTCATTGGTCAAATATTTTATGATACAGTAGTTTAAATTTTGTGTGTGATCAAATCTATCCATATTCTTTACTATAATTTCTAGCTTTGATGTCATGCCATAATTTAACTACTTCCTACTGTTAACTATTTTGGTTCTGTCCAATTTTCCCCATTTAAAATAAGGCTGTAATAAATACTACTGTGCCAAAATGTTTGTCAAGTTTTCCTAGAGGTAAAATGACTAGGTAAAAGGTTTTAAACACTTAAGAATCAACTCTTTCCATGAAACATTCCTGACAATGATACATGAACACACGTTTCATTGTACTCTTCTAACAGTTAAAACAAATATTCTTTGTACTATTTTGATAGACAAAACTGTTTTTAAAATATTTTTTAGTCATATCTATTCCTGTCCATTGCCTACGTAGCTTTTGGTATGTTAGTGGTTTCTTATCAGTATGTGTGTAACATAGTCCTCAATGCAATTCTTTTCTCGGTTTATTTTTTATCCTTTATATGCTTCATGTTCCAGTCTATTTATTTAATTTTTATTCTTTTAGAGGTGGGATCTAGCTATGTTGCCCAGTCTGGTTTCAAACTCCCAGGCTCATATGATTCTCCCAACTCAGCCTCCCAAGCAGGTGGGACTAAGGCATGAATCACCATGCCTGACTCATGTTCCCTTCCATATTTCTGAATAGAACAAACAAATGTTAAGATGTCTAATCATTACCACTTTCTTGCAATTACAAACATATTGATAGTTGCAGTATACCCTTTCACTGTTTAAACAGCTAATTTATCTATATTTTCTTTTGCTTTTTAAATAATTTATCTAAATATTTATATTTTTGATCTATCTATATTTTATATTGACTCGAGGTAGAGACGACTTGATTTTTTTCCAGTTAACTAATTGTTCCAGTATAATTTACTGAATCATCTTTACTTCAAAAATACCTTCAGGATCACTTGAGGCCAGGACTTAAGAGACTAGCCTAGACAACATAGTGAGACCCTGTCTCTACAGAAAGTTAAAAAAAAAAAATTAGTCAGGCCTGGTGGTCCACACCTGCCGTCCCACCTACTACTTGGGAAGCTGAGGCAGGAGGACTGCTTGAACCTAGGAAGTCGAAGCTGCTGTGAGCTATGGCGATGCCTCCGCACTCCAACCTGGGTGACAGACTAAGAACCTGTCGAAAGAAAGAAAAGAAAACAAAGAAAGAAAAGAAATAGTTGCCCTATGTAACTATATAAAATATATATCTTCTATCAGCCTCTTACTTGAATTTTATTATTTCTATAAGTTTTTCATGTGATTTTCTTGAGTTGCCTAGGTACAAAATGGCCTAGAAGTGCAACACAGAAATATTTCTTATTTCCTATCTCATTACACTGGCCAGAGCATCAAGAATGATGTTAGGCTGGGCGTGGTAGCTCACACCTATAATCCCAGCACTCTGGGAAGCTGAGGCAGGTGGATTACTTGAGCCCAGGAGTTCAAGAGCAGCCTGGACAACATGGCAAAACCCCATCTCTACTAAAAACAGAAAAATTAGCCAGGCATGGTGGCTCATGCCTGTAGTCCCAGCTACTCGGGTGGCTGAGGCTCGAGAATCACTTGAACTCAGGAGGTGGAGGTTGCAGTGCGCTGAGATTGCCCCAGTGCACTCCAGCCTGGGAACAGAGCGAGACCTTATCTCAAAACAATGACAACAGCATGACATGACATGACATGACATGACATAACATTCGAAAGGATTCATCCAGAACACCATCCATGCTCAGAGCTTTTTGGAGCTTGTTATCTGATAATTCTTTTTTTTCTTTTTTTTTTTGGAGAGAGTTTTGCTCTTGTTGTCTAGGCTGGAGTACAGTGGCTTGATCTCAGCTTACTGCAACCTCCACCTACTGGGTTCAAACAACTCTCCTGCTTCAGCCTTCCAAGTAGTTGGGATTACAGGTGCCCACCACCAAACCCAGCTATTTTTTTGTATTTTTAATACGGACAGGGTTTCATCCTGTTGGCCAGGCTGGTCTTGAACTCCTAACCTCAAGTGATCCACTGTGCCTGTCCTGTTATCTGATAACTTTTTCAGTTTTCTTCTCTGATTATTGCTCTACCCAGGTTTTCTACTTCAAGTCAATTTTTATCACTTTGTATTATTTTCCAAAACTATCTGAAATTTTCAAATTTCCCAATACTATACCCTATATTTTCTGATAGCTTAGAAAAATAAAAACATAGGCCAGGCACAGTGGCTCACGCCTGTAAACCCAGCACTTTGGGAGGCCGAGGCAGGTGGATCACTTGAGGCTAGGAGTTCAAGAACAGCCAACATGGTGAAACCCTGTCTCTACTAAAAATACAAAAATTAGCCAAATGTGGTGGCATGCCCCTGCAATTCCATCTACTTAGGTAGCTGAGGCATGAGAATCACTTGAACCCAGGAGGTTGCAGAGAGCTGAGATTGAGCCATTGCACTCCAGCCTGGGCGACAGAACAAGATCATCTCAAAAACAAAACAAAACAAAACACACAACACAGTCCTTGGTTCTTAGTTCTGTTATTTGTATTTATGTTTAGATAAGGACTAGTTCTTAGGTTTATCAATTCAACTCTTTTAAAAATCTTTTGGATTAAAATTTTATGTTATCTTTAGTGTTTCTTCTTTTCCTCAGAGTTGTGGGGTTTTTTTCTGACTCTTTGACATGAATGTTTATTTTCTCTCTTTAATAGTAAGTTTTTAATGATAAGTATTTATGTTTAGACACTGCTTGGCTACTTTGATAAGTGGTACTTTCATTGTAACTCTCGCGGTTTTAATCACCATTTCCCTGCTAATGGCTCCCAAATCTAGTTTAGCACTGACTTCTTCACTGAGCTTTAAACTGATATTAGAATGCCTAAGTATGAAGAGGCACTAACAATGTCAAAACCAACATGTCAACACATCACCTACCCCCCCCCCGTACTCCAGGTATTCTTTTCCTGTTCTCTCTAACATCACCCCAAGCAAGAAAACAGAAAGTCGGGGTTTATCCTAGATCATCCTCTTTTCCCAAGTCTCCACAGCAAATCAATCACAAGTTCTTACTAGTTTTACCCCTTTAATTTTATTCCCTCTTTTCTATCCCTACAAATAACATCCTTTTTCAGGCCCTTATCACTTCTTCTATAGTCTCTCACCTGAAGAAACCGACAGCTCAACACTTTATTGACAGTATTGGTGATTCGAGAAGATCTGTAATATAAAGTATCTGAAAACCTTACCACTAAAGAACTTATTGATGTAACCAAACACCACCTGTTCCCCTAAAACCTACTGAAATAAAATTTAAAAAATCTGAAAACTTTTTAAAGGAAAAATGTTGTCTGAAACATTATATTTCTTCTGGAAGAAAATCAATAAATACAAAAGGTTTAGAAAGCTAGAGAAAAGATGCCTTTTAACAGAGCTACTTACCGTTTATTATTCCTCACATTTTTAAGTCCCATTGTGTAATCTTCATTTAAACACATAGTATATTCAGAGATACCAAAGTGTTCTAATTTAGGAGTTACACACTCAAAATCATCCATTTTTAGTGCACATTTTGGAGTTTTTAGTACTTTTACTAGTGATTGCTTGGTAGGTGGAGTTACAATTACAAGCTCTTCCTTATAGTTGTTCACTGCCTGTGGAGGGTTTAGTGGAACCTGGGATACCATGTACCGCTCAAGTCCAAAATCTGAAAGTTGTGGACTACGTGGAGACTTCTCAGAAACACAACTACTTTCAACAGGAGGATCAGACAGATCATCTTTCACATCAGGCTTCTGAATATTTTCACAATTAGACAACTCTGGGTCAGAGTTAATGGCTTCTTGCTCGTGTACTAGGAGGAAAAATCAGAATATTCTGGTCAAACATCAAAACGGAAACTTTCATGTTTACAAAAACAACAGAAAACAGCTTATCTGAAATTTCCCAAATCAGCAAAAGTTCCGATTGTCTAAACATTTTATTTATTATTTATTGAGACAGGGTCTCGCTCTGCCACCCAGGCTGGAGTACAGAGGTGTGATCACAGCTCACTGCAGACTTGACCTCCTGGGCTCAAGTGATCGTTCCATCTCAGCCCCTGGGGTAGCTGGGACTGTAGGTATGCCACCATGCTCAGCTAAGTTTTAAATTTTTTTGTGGAGATGGGGTCTTATCATGTTGCCCAGGCTGGTGTCAAACTCCTGGGCTCAAATGATCCTCCTGCCTTGGCCCCCAGAATGATGGCATTTCAGGCATGAGCCACCACACTCAGCTGAAATGCTATTTCAATTGTCCCTTTAATAAAGTTCCGACATGTATCTCTTGTGCACCCATATCCCATTGTGATTATACATTAGAGGAGGAAAGCAAGTTAAAGTGTTATAAGATGAAAAATTAATATTCACAAATAAAAGTCCAATTTTCTTATATCCTTAATGTGATTTACTAGTTTTTCTTAATATTTCCTTTTTTCTCTCAGACTTTAGTGTGCATCAGAATATATTTTCTGTAGCTTTGACTGTTGTCCAGGCTGGAGTGCAGTGGCACTATCACAGATCCCGATGTAGGCAACAATGGGGGAGGGCCCCAGGTTGGGGAGAACCATGAACAATTGTTCTGAGAAAAGGCCAATCACAAAGGACCTGTAGGTACTTTTTCTTTTTTAATTTTTGAGTCAGGGTCTCACTTTGTCCCCCAGGCTGGAGTGCAGTGGCAGTCTTGGCTCACTGCAGTCTCAACTTCCAAAGCTGGGACTACAGGCATATACCACCATGCCCAGCTAATTTTTTGTATTTTTGGTAGAGACAGGGTTTCACCACGTTGCCCAGACTGGTCTAGAACTCCTGAGCTCAAGTGATCTGCCCATCTCGGCCTCCCAATGTGCTGGGATTACACATGTGAGCCACCATGCCTGGTGACAACAACCTTGCTCTGTGCCTAGCCCGCCTCCAGCATGACCCTATAAAACTTCCCTTCAGCCTCTGCCTCTTTGCAGACAGCCTCTTCTCTGCTGTACTGCCCACTGCCACCTTGCAATGTATTTTCATACTTTAATAAATCTGCCTTTCTCTACCTACCACTGTCTTGGTAAATTCCTTTACCACCTGTGACACTAGCCCCAGCTAGTCGCACACACAACGCTGGGCTCGGGTGATTCTCCCACCTCAGCCTCCCAGGCAGCTGGTACTATGGGCGTGTGCCACCATGCTCAGATAATTTTTTGTACTTTTTGTAGAGATAGGGTTTCGCCATGTTGCCTAGGCTGGTCTTGAACTCCTGGGCTCAAGTGATCCACCGCCTCAGCCTCCCAAAGTGTTGAGATTACAGGCGTGAGCCACTGCACCTGGCCTGAAACTATATTTTAAAATTTCATGACAGTATGGAATCAACTGTGTTCCATATTTAACACAGAATATGATATTATTTTAGATTCGTAACTTCCAGATGCCCAAGCTCAACAGCAAAGACTGCTATATAAAGATAAGTTTTTATCCTTAGTCTGGAACACCTATATCAAACACCTAGTTGAGAAAAATAATAGGGGAGCATTTCAAAGATATACAGTTTCTCAACCATTAATAGGTTATATACTTTTTTTTTTTTTTTCTGAGACGGAGTCTTGCTCCGTCACCCAGGCTGGAGTGCGGTGGTGCAATCTCAGCTCACTGCAACCTTTGCCTCCTGGGTTCAAACAATTCTCCTATATGAGCCTAACGAGTAGCTGGGATTACAGGCACACACCACCACACCCAGCTAATTTTTGTATTTTTAGTAGAGACAGGGTCTCACCATGTTGGCCAGGATGGTCTTGAACTCCTGACCTCAGGTGATCTGCCTGCCTTGGCCTCCCAAAGTGCTGGGATTACAGGCATGAACCACAGTGCCTGGCCGGTTATATACTTTCTTGTTTGTTTTGCTTGGTTTTAAAAGCCTTGAGTTTAAATCTCTGAGGTTTCATATTTTGATTTCATAGTTTTTGTTCCTTTGAAGAGATTTTGAGTCACTGAGTTGTTTTGGCATTATGCTTTCTGTAAATTTTGAGAAATGTTACAAGAGTTGCCAAAAACCTACTGATGTATTTATCACAGGACTGTCATTTAAGAGATTAATAAATCATCATTATCAGTACTCCATAGGGAGATATTATCCCCATCTTATAAGTGAGGAAAAAGCAACTTACAGAAATTACCCAAGGTCACACATGTAATAACTGGTGGAGCCAGTATTTGAATCTATGGCTCTTTCACACCAAAGTCAACAAAATTCTATGATACCATGTTGGGGGGTGGTGGTGGTGCGGGTTGTTTGTAAGTAGGTATGTATGTATGTATGTATTTTATTTATTGAGGCAGGGTCTCGCTCTGTCATGCAGGTTGGAGTATAGTGGCGTGATAGTAGCTTACTGCGGCCTTGAACTCCTGGGCTTAAGGGATCCCTTCTGCCTCAGCCTCCCAAATAATTAGGACTCCAAGTATGCACCATCATGCCCAACTAATTTTGTAAAACAATTTTTTGTAGACACAAGAGTCTCATTATGTAGCCCTGGCCTCAAGTGATCCTCCTGCCTCAGTCTCCCACACTGCTGGAATAACAGGCATGAGCCAGTGTGCCTGTCTCACACGGACTGTTTAACTTACCTGCCACACACATCCTCAATATATACTTGTTCAATTTAATAATAGAAATGAAGACACTGAAGTTAGTCATTCAGAGGTATGGGCATAACAATAGCAGTTAACAATTAACCTTGAGTGACTGACATGCTAGGCACTGCTCTAAGCAAACTTTATCTTATTTAATCCTTAAACAATCTCATGAGATAGATACACTAAACATTCCCACTTTACAAATGAGAAGGTAAGGCACAAGATTAAGTAACTTGACAAAGATAATAATACAGCTATTAAGTGGTGGAATACAGATTTGAACGCAGGCATTTTGGCTCCAAATTCTAAACCACTATGATAGACTGCCCTTCATTAAAATTTTAGAACCAAAAAATGACTCTGTCAAATTTTTATAGCCAATATCTCTTTCTACAGAAGAGAAAACTGTGAACAAGAAAAATGAAATAACATGCCTTGAGGTCTCTCAGCTTTTATTGGCAGGGCTAACTAGAAACCACCTATCCCAAGTTACAAAGATTTATCTTGTAGTTTTTCATTTAAATAGGCCATCTAGCCTAAATGTGCTAAATACAGCATTGTGCTAGCTTTCATTTGGCATTTTGGAAAGGAAAGCAAGGACTGTCTTTACATTGCACCCCTGATTAGCACTCCAAAAGCATACCACACAGTGAGAGTTGACTAAATGTTTATCAAATAAGCATCAGATAACGACAGAGCTAGAATTAAAAACCATGGCCAAGCCTACAGTTGTCTTAGTTAATCATGCTGCCTTGTTTCTTCAATACTAAAACAAATGCTATAAAATGAAGTTATTCAAACCTGAATTTTTCTTGACACGTGGACTATATCCATACTTCTGGAAATACTCTCGTATTTTCATAATATCCATTGAATTTTTTTCCATTAGTACTTTTGTTGCCTTTATGAAATCAAAGCCTTCTTGATTTTCCAATCTTGCTTTATCAAGAAGAATGTTAACATCATCCTTTTATGAATAAAGAAAATACATTTTAATTTCTCTAACTTCTGACTAAATCTATTTAGGATAAAAAAATTACTCGCCACAGAGAAATCATAAATTAATATTGTAGGAGTGATACCTTTAGAGTCTGAACTTCTGAATGAAGGTCATATAAAATTCTCATTGGATAATCTTCAAAGTCTTCAATATGAATATTGAAAGAAAAAAAGTCCAATAAGTGTAAGGAAAAGGAGAAAGAAAAAGAATACTTAGTATACAATCATATACCTTATAATGACATTTTGTTCAATGACAGGTCACATATGACAGTGGTACCATAAGATAATACCATATTTTTTACTGTACCTTTTATATGTTTAGATACACAAATACTTACCATAATCTTACAGTTGCCTACAGTATTCAGTGCAGTTGCATGCTATATAGGTTTGTGGTCTGGGAACAACAGGCTACACCATATAGCCTAGGTGTGCAATAGGTCATATCATGTACGTTTGTGTTACATACGCTCTATGTTTGCACAATAACAAAATTGCCTAACATTGCTCAGAACGCATCCCCCTTAAGTAACATGACTGTATAACATACATACTGAAAAGCATACAAATCCTAAGTACGTAGCTTAATGAACTTTATAAAATGAGCATACCTGCATAACTGGCCCTCAGCTCAAGAAACAGAAGTAGAGGCCGGGCACGGTGGCTCACGCCTGTAATCCCAGCACTTTGGGAGGCCAGGGCGGGTGGATCACGAGGTCAGGAGATCGAGACCATCCTGGCTAACACAGTGAGACCCCGTCTCTACTAAAGAATACAAAAAATTAGCCGGGCGTAGTGGCAAGCGCTTATAGTCCCAGCTACTCGGGAGGCTGAGGCAGGAGAATGGCATGAACTCAGGAGGCAGAGGTTGCAGTGAGCCGAGATTGTGCCACTGCACTCCAGCCTGGGTGACAGAGCAAGACTCCATCTCAAAAAAAAAAAAAAAAAGAAAAAAGAAACAGAAGTAGAAACAGAGCCTTATTAGAACTCTAGAAACCCTCTTATAGCCTCTTCCTTCCCCACAAGGGTAAACTTTACCCTGATTTCTTTTTCTTTTTTTGAGACAGAGTTTTGCTCTTGTTGCCCAGGCTGGAGTGCAACGGTGTGATCTTGGCTCACTGTAACCTTTACCTCCTGGGTCCAAGCTATTCTCCTGCCTCAGTCTCCCAAGAAGCTGGGACTACAGGTGTGCGCCACCACGTCTGGCTAGTTTTATATTTTTAGTAGAGACAGGGTCTCACCATGTTGGTCAGGCTGGTCTTGAACTCCTGACCTCAAGTGATCCACCCACCTCAGCCTCCCAAAGTGCTGGGATTATAGGTGTGAGCCACCCCACCTGGCCACCTTACCCTGATTTCTAACACCATGAAGCAGTTTTACCACTTACTAATGTGATGTAATGGACTCATACAATACGCACTCTTTTGTGACTGGCTTCTTTCACTCAACTGTTACATTCTTCCAAGTTCAAATCTAATCCATGTTCATTACTGTGTAGTATTTCCACTGCGTGATACCAAATTTATTTATTCTACTGTTGAAACACTTTGGATTGTGCCTAGTTTGGAACTATTATGAATACTCTTGCTTTGAACTTTCTAGAACATGTCTTTGGTACCAATATATTCATATTTCTGTATGTTAAGAGACTTAGAAAAAGTGCTGGATTACATGTTACGCATATGTTCAACTTCAGTAAATACTGCTAGCTTTCCAACGTGATTTTTACAGTTTGCACTCCCACCAGCAGTGCATAAGAAGTGCATTTGTTCCACATCTTTCCAAACACTTGGTAATTTTCTCTTTTTCATTTTAGCTTTCCTGGTGGGTATGCAACTATACTACATTGAGACTTAATTTTCATTTCCTTGATTACTAATGAAATTAGTGTCTTTTCACATTCCTAATGGCCTGAAGATAATTTTTTTTTTTTTTTTCTGAGATGGAGTCTCACTCTGTCGCTCAGGCTGGAGTGCAGTAGCTGATCTCAGGTCACTGCAACCTCCACCTCCAGGGTTCGAGTGATTCTCCCACTTCAGCCTCCTGAGTAGCTGGGATTACAGGTGCCCACCACTATGCCCAGTTAATTTTTTTGTATTTTTAGTAGAGACGAGGTTTCACCACGTTGGCTAGGCTGGTCTTGAACTCCTGACCTTGGGTGATCCACCCACCTCGGTCTCCCAAAATGCTGGGATTACAGGTGTGAGCCACTGTGCACGGCCGAATCTTTTATTTTTTCTGGGCCGCGTCTTGCTCTGTGGAGGAGCTGGAGTGCAGTAGCATGATCTCGGCTCACTGCAAGCTCCACCTCCCGGTTTACGCCATTCTCCCACCTCAGCCTCCCAAGTAGCTGGGACTACAGGCGTCCACCACCGTGCCCGGCTAATTTTTTGTATTTTTAGTAGAGACGGGGTTTCACCGTGTTAGCCAGGATGGTCTTGATCTCCCGACCTTGCGATCCGCCAGTCTTGGCCTCCCAAAGTGCTGGGATTACAGGCGTGAGCCACTGCGCCTGGCCCAAGTCTTCTAATTTTAAGGCAGTCCTACTTACCCATGTTTTCCCTTATGATAAGCACTTTTTGGTTTCTATTTTTTAAATCTTTGCCAATGACAAGATATGTGTCTCTCTCACGTTTTCTTCTAAGAGCTTTATGGTTTTAACTTTTGCATTTAGAGCTACACCCATCTGGAATTGATTTCTGTACATGGCATGTCGTAAGAATCAAGATCCACTCTTTTTCTCCATATGGATATTCAATTGACCTGGCACAACTTACTGAAAAGGCATCCTTTACCCACTGTATGTCACCTTTGTCATTAATCAGTGGGTGTTACATATGATGTAAAAGTAGTTTTTTCGTTTAACTTTTTTGAGACAGGTTCTCACTCTGTCACCCAGGCTAGAGTACAGTGGTGCAGTCATGGCTTACTGCAGCCTTGACTTCCTGGACTCAAGCAATCCTCGCACCTCAGATTCCCAAGTAGCTGGGGACTACAGGCATGCACCACCCCACCCAGCTAATTTAAAAGAAGTGGAGTTACTTTTTGTTTCTTTTTTTGAGACAGAGTCTCACTGTCACCCAGGCTGGAGTGCAGTGCCCTCATCTGAGCTCACTGCAACTGCTGCCTCCCAGGTTCAAGTGATTCTTGTGCCTCAGCACTGCCCCCCCCCGCCAGTAGCTGGGATTACAGGTGTGTACTACTACACACTCTTAATTCTCAAGAGAATTAAAAACAAGTTAACACAAAAACTTACATGTGAATATTTACAGTAGCATTATTCATAATAGCCAAAAAGTAGAAACAACTCAAACGTCTATCAGCTAGTGAATAACGAAAATGTAGTAGGACCATACAATGGAATATACTCAGCAATAAAATGGAATGAAGTGATGACACATGTGACAACATAGAGGAACACTGAGACATTACACTAAGTGAAATAAGTTAGTCACAAGACTATAAATTCTATAATTCCATTTATATGAAATGTCCAGAACAGACAAATCTATAGAGACAGAAAGTCGATTCATGGTTGCTTAAAGCTGGTGTGGTGGGTGGGGTTAAGGGGATGACCGTTAAGGGGCACAGGGATCTCTTCTAGGAGTGATGAAAATCTAAACTTTTTGTTGTGATAATTGCACAACTCTGAATATCTTAATAACCATTAAATTGTATCCTTTAAATGGTTTTATGGCATGTGAATTATATCTCAAAGACATTTAGAAGTCAACCAACTGAATTATTCATCATTGTGATCATAAAAGGCGAGATTGTTTGTGACCATTTTCTCTAATTACGATTCCATATTTTGTATAACGCATATGGGACAGGAATTGAATGGTTATTCCAATTTTTCCTTGTAAACACAGAAGAAAATGCAGATTATGCAGAGTCAATATGTCGGTAGGAAAATAAATTAGGATGAGCTTTATGGAAAGTGTCTCTCTCTCATATATATATGAGAAATTTTATATATATATAAAATGTATATAAATATATAAAAATAAACAAATATAAATATATAAAAATATATAGATAAAAATATAAATATATTATATAGCTATATTATATAAATACATATAAATATATGTGATATATAAATATATATTATATAAATATATAAATATATAAAATATATTAAACATATAATACATATAAAATATAAATATATACAAATATAAATATATAAAATGTATAAATATATAAAATATATTAAAGTGGAGATTTTATACATTTTATATATATTATATATGTATATTTTATATATATATAAAATCTCCAGGCTAGGCCCGGTGGCTCACACCTGTAATTCCAGCACTTTGGGAGGCCGAAGCGGATCACTTGAGGTCAGGAGTTTCAGACCAGCCTCGTCAACATGGTCAAACCCTATCTCTACTAAAAACACAAAAATTAGCTGGGCGTGGTGGCGTAAGTCAGTAATCCTAGCTACTTGGGAGGCTGACGCAGGAGAATCGTTTGAACCTGGGAGGTGGAGGTTGGAGGAGCCGAGAGATCGCGCCACTGTACTCTAGCCTGGGCAACAGCGAGACTCCATCTCAGGGAAAAAAAAAAGAAAAAGCATCCAAAAATGTTAATGCAATTTTGTGTCTATTATAGCACTATCACAAAATCAAATAAAAACAAAAAAGCTCTAAAATAAGAATGGTAGAAAAGCTACTAAAATATTAATAGTGGTGTGGCATGACCCATGGATACGGGGTATTTATTTTCTTTCTACTTTTCCATACCTTAAATTTCCTACAATGCACATATGTTGATTTTACAGTCACAGAAATAGACATTTTTTTTTCCTTTTTTTTTTTTTTTTTTTGAGACAGAGTCTCGCTCTGTCGCCCAGGCTGGAGTGCAGTGGCGCGATCTCGGCTACTGCAAGCTCCACCTCCCAGGTTCCCGCCATTCTCCTGCCTCAGCCTCCCGAGTAGCTGGGACTACAGGCGCCCGCCAGGCCCGGCGAATTTTTTTTGTATTTTCAGTAGAGACGGGGTTTCACCGTGTTAGCCAGGATGGTCTCGATCTCCTGACCTCGTGATCCGCCCGCCTCGGCCTCCCAAAGTGCTGGGATTACAGGTGTGAGCCACCGTGCCCGGCAGAAATAGGCATTTTCAAGTGACTGGAGATCATAATTAAAGTAAAAGTCTGCAGGGTGTAATATTTTAAAGCACATTACAATTATGACATTTATGAAATAATTCCAAAATCTGAACTACTTTTCAATAATTTAAAAAATCTCCAATAAAAAGGTGAATGGTGAATTTTGCTTTATTTATACACATTTTTTTTAAACCCCAGCACTGTCGAGTACTAGTGTTTGTGTTGGTAATACGATTTAGTGGGAAAAACACAGGTTTACTGCAACTGTTGACCACCTGGGTGAGAAAAAAGTCACTATATGTGTAAAGTATCGTGTAAAGAACAACGTTAAATAGCTTGATTCTAAGAGAATCTGTTTAGGTTTACATGGTATTTTATTGACAAGCACATATATTGTATGTGACGAAAGCATATCACATATAAATTAGTATATGTATTATGAGCTCAATCTGTCAACTTAGGTTCTTATTCTCAAGTGCTGCCGTCTCTGTTCCCAACATATTAAATAAATAGTGCTACTTTCATTACCTCAGGAGAGCCTTGGGGTTGTACCTGGGAGTAAAACGGACACGCGATAAGGGTTCCTAGGAATAAACCATAACCAGGCCCGGGAGCTACGCTAACACCAAACGCCGAGCATTGAGACACTCAGCACCCACTCCGCGCCTTGGTGGCAGCCGTCCACGCCGTCAGTGCCTGGCGGTTTCCGCGGGGCTCACCCTCCACTCGCCACGCCCCTCCGCCCGCGGCGCACCCCGCGCACCGTGCCCGGGCAGCCCACCTCACGCACCGCTTTCCTCTCCGTCCAGCGCTCGCTGCAGCCGGGCCGTCTCGCAGTCCAGCGTGCTGGCCAGAGACCGCAGCTTCCCACAGAAGCTCCGGATAGGGTCCATGCTGAGCACACCCGGGAAGGACTCCAGGCGTAGGCGGACAACACCGCTCACCTCACAGCCTCCCGCCACTAGTTTGAATCGGCGCCGAACGCGCCCTCGGCTCTGCGCAGACGCAGTTCTCTCTCGCGAGAGCTGAAGTCTCTCGCCGAGGCGCCAGGAGACCCCGCGAGACGGGTACGCTTACGCCGCAGCGTCTGCCGGCGGCCGCGGAGTCCTGAGCAACCGGCGGGTGAGTACTTGCGCGAATTCAGTCCTGTAGGAAGCGCCTTCTTCGCCTGCTGGCCTTAGCTGGGCTCCCCGCTTCTCTGGAGGGGAGGCGGTGCGGGAACTCCCGTAGGCGTGAGCTGGAGCGCGCGCCCGCTGCTCTCTCCAGGTCCGGCCGTGCCATTTCGCGTCCGCAAAGCCCGTCCCTCTGTTCCGCAGGCACCATGTTCCTGACTGCGCTCCTCTGCCGCAACCGCATTCCTGGCCGTCAGTGGATCGGGAAGCACCGGCGGCCGCGGTTCGTGTCGTTGCGCGCCAAGCAGAACATGATCCGCCGCCTGGAGATCGAGGCGGAGAACCACTACTGGCTGAGCATGCCCTACATGACCAGGGAGCAGGAGCGCGGCCACGCCGCGGTGCGCAGGAGGGAGGCCTTCGAGGCCTTAAAGGCGGCCGCCACTTCCAAGTTCCCCCCGCATAGATTCATTGCGGACCAGCTCGACCATCTCAATGTTACCAAGAAATGGTCCTAACCCTTGGATTTTATGGATCACGGGGCTGCCCATCTTTACCTGGTCCAGGAACTGAAAAACTGTAGCTACTGTGAAAATGAGCCTTTGGACCAGTCTTTATTAAAACAAACAAACATGAGTAGTCTGCATATAGAATATCTAGGGCTCTAAACCCTCTAATACTTAAAAGTGTAATCGCTGTCCTGTCGTTTCTTTAGTCTGATAGGAAGATAGGGATTTTCTCAGTCACATGATATTTTGAAGGAAAGCTGCAATAAAGCCACAGACTGATTTGAGGTCTGCAAAAGTGTGAGATACTTGATTATGGGTTTATCATGCAACATTAGTTTGCTTACCTTAAGAATTGCCCAAAAATAAAAGGAAATATGAGCTTTTTAGTTAAACATACTGCCACAAACATTTTCTGGGATTTTACTACTAAAAGTGGACATTTAAGCGAAGTAAAAGAGGCCGGGTGCGGTGGCTCACGCCTGTAATCCCAACACTTTGGGAGGCCAAGGCAGGCAGATCACTTGAGGTCAGGAGTTCAAGACCAGCCTGGCCAAGGTGGTAAAACCCTGTCTCTACTAATACAAAAAAAAAAAAAATTAGCTGGGCATGTTGGTACAGGCTTGTAATCTCAGCTACTTGGAAGGCTGAGGTGGGAAGATCGCCTGAATGAACCTCATGCCTCAGAGGCAGAGGTTGCAGTGAAGTGGAGGTTGCAGTGAGCCAAGATCATGCTACTGCACTCCAGCCTGGTAGACTGCATCTCAAAAAAGGAAAATAAACGAAGTAAAAGATATTTATCAGAACTGTTACAGGAAGGTGTATTTTGTAGCTATTTAAGGGGGGGTGCTGTAGTGCCTGCATGTAGTCCTAGGTATTCGGGAAGATTGCTTGAGTCCAAATTGGGCAACATAGCGAGACCCTATCCAAAATAATAATAATATATGGCCAGTCGGGTGGCTCACACCTGTAATCCCAGCACTTTGGGAGGCTGAGGCGGGCAGATCACTTGAGGCCAGGAGTTCAAGACAAGCCCAGCCAACATGGTGAAACCCTGTCTCTACTGAAAATACGCAAAATTAGCTAGGTGTGGTGACGAGACCTGTAATCCGAGCTACTCAGGAGGCTGAGGCAAGAGAATCGATTGCACCCAGGAGGTGGAAGCTGCAGTGAGCCAAGATTGTGTCACTGCACACCAGCCTGGGCGACAGAGCAAGACTCCGTCTGAAAAAGAAAATTTAGGCGGGGAAAAAAATCAGAACTGCCTCTGGGAACAAGAATAAAGGAGAAACCAGGATTAACTGAGAAGAGACACAAAGAACTTTGTCAAAATTGTATGGCTGAGGCCCACAGGGTGGCTCACTTCTTAAACCCATCACTTTGGGAGGCTTAGGCTCTTGGATCACCTGAGGTCAGGAGTTCGAGACCAGCCTGGCCAACATGGTGAAACCCTGTCTCTACAAAAAATATAAATATTAGCAAAAAAATAAATAAATAAATAAAAAGCCAGGTGTAGTCGTGCACGCCTGTAATCCCAGCTACTCAGGAGGCTGAGGAAGGAGAATTGCTCGAACCCAGGTGGTGGAGGTTGCAGTAAGCCAAGATCGTGCCACTGCTCTCTAGCCTGCGTGATGGGAGTGAGACGCCATCTCAAAGAGAAAAAATTATATAAATAAAAATACCTTTTTTGAAAGTATTATGCCATATAATTTACCAGTTGAAGATGTTTGCTTTCTGAATATAATAAAAATAGTCAAATACTTTGTTACTAAAGACATACTGTATATAGCAGTGTAATACAGCACCCTGTACAATATGCATTTGGTGACACAGTATACAGCACTCTGTATGGTTGGAACTATTTTATATTTGAGGAAACATTTTAAGGAACTGTCCAAAGTTACAGCCAGTGATGAGAAGGACTTGAGATTGAATTGCTGTATAATATGGAAATCTTGGGTGAGTATGGTCAACAATAATTTATTGTATACTTAAAAATAGCTGAGGCCAGGCACGGTGGCTCTCGCCTGTGATCCCAGCACTTTTGGGAGGCTGAGTTGGGCGGACCACAAGGTCAGGAGATCAAGAGCATCCTGGCCAACATGGTGAAACCCCATCTCTCTTAAAAAATTAGCTGGGCATGGTGGCACATGCCTTTAATTCCAGCTACTTGGGAGGCTGAGGCAGGAGGAGAATCGCTTGAACCAGGGAGTCAGAGATTGCAGTGAGCTGAGATTGTGCCATTGCACTCCAAGCTGGCGACAGCAAGACTCCATCTCAAAAAAACAAAAATAAATAAAAATAGCTGAAAGATAGCCTGGCGCAGTAGCTAATGCCTGCAATCCCCACACTTTGGGAAACCTAGGAATTGGAGACCAGCTAGGGCAACATAGTGAGACCTTTACAAAAAAATTAAAAAATTAGCCAGGCCCGTGGTGTACACCTGTAGTCCTAGCTGCTTGGGAGACTGAGGCAGGATGGCTTGAGCTGGGGAGGTTGAGGCTGCAGTGAGCTGTGGTTGTGCCACGACACTCCAGACTGGACCACCGAGGAAGACCCTGTCTCAAGAAAAAAATAGCTAAGAGACTATAATTGGATTGTTTGTAACACAAAGAAAGGATAAGTGCTTGCAGTGATGGATTAACCCCCGCCAAAAAAGAAATCTTGTTGACTGTTACACATACATTTAGTAGAAGTTTGCAAAATATATAGAAAAAAAATTCAACCCATTATTCACTGAGATATTTCTCATTAATGAGATAATCTTCATTTTTTTGGTTTTAATCTCCTTGTATACATATACTTTTTGAAAATATATTGACATATTGAGCCCAGGAGCTTGAGGCTGCAGTGAGCTGTGATTGTGCCACTATATTCCAGGCTGGGGAATAGAACAATGTCTCTGTTTTTGTTGTTGTTGTTGTTGTTGCTGGGGAATAGAACAATGTCTCTGTTTTTGTTGTTGTTGTTGTTGTTGTTGTTGTTGTGTGTGGTGACTCAGCCTGAAATCCCAGCACTTCGGGAGGCTGAGGTAGGAGGATTGCTTGATGCCAAGGGTGTGAGACCAGCCTGGGCAACATAGTGAGACCCTGTCTCTAAAATGAAATGAATCAAAAATGTATTGAGATAGATAGCTAGAATTTAGAGCCGAAAGCTAGATTGTAACATTTAAATATCCTGATGAGAAATGGCTTTCCAGAAAGGTAGTGCAAAATTTCAAGACTAATGTATGAGAGTGGCAGTCTCATTTGCCAGCATTAAATGTTTTTCCTCATTAACAAAAATTACTATATTTTGTTAGACGATTCACTTTTTTTTTTTTTTTGAGACAGGGTCTTGCTCTGTTGCTCAGGCTGGATTGCAGTGGTGCGATCTTGCCTTACTGCAGCCTCGACCTCCGTGCTCAATTGATTTTTGTATTTTTTTTGTAGAGACAAGGTTAGCCATGTTGCCCAGGCCTGTCTCCAACTCCTGGGCTCAAGCCATCCACCTGCCTTGGCCTTCCAAAGTGCTGGGATTACAGGCATGAGCCACTATGCCCAGCTCCCATTCACATTTTAATAGCTGCAATTTGTATAGGCTATAGTGAAGACACATTTTTTTTTTTTTTTTAAGATGGAGTCTTGCTCTGTCGCCCAGGCTGGAGTGCAGTGGGACCATCACGGCTCACTGCAACCTACGCCTTCCAGGTTTATGCCATTCTGCCTTCAGCCTCCTGAGTAGCTGGGACTACAGGCGCTCACCACCATGCCCAGCTAATTTTTTGTATTTTTAGTAGAGATGGAGTTTCAGCGTGTTAACCAAGATGGTCTGATCTCCTGACCTCATGATCCACCTGCCTCAGCCTCCCAAAGTGCTGGGATTACAGGCGTGAGCCACCGTGCCTGGCCAACACCCATTGGGTTTTTAAAAATGATTATTCATGCCAGGCACAATGGGTCACACTTGTTATCCCAGCACTTAGGGAGGCCAAAGCAGGTGGATCACCTGAGGTCAGGCATTCGAGACCAGACTGGCCAACATGGCAAAATCCTGGCTCTACTAAAAATACAAAAATTAGCTGGGCATGGTGGCGTGGGCCTCTAGTCCCAGCTACTCCGGCAGCTGAGGCAGGAGAATTGCTTGAACCTGGGAGGAGATGGAGGTTGCAGTGAGCAGAGATTGAGCCATTTGCACACCAGCCTGGGCGACAGAGCAAGACTCAAAAAAAAAAAAAAAAAAGTATGCATTATCTTTTAACAAAGTGCCTGAAGTGTAATAAGCATTTCACAGTTGCTTAACCAAGTTAACTATTTTATTAATGTGTCATATTCTTGTTAGTATATAAATACTTGTTGAATTCTTTTCATTGCTCACAGAAATGTCTGGTGCATATGGGCAATTTAATACCTCCGAACAGGCACGGTGGCTCGCGCCTGTAATCCCAGCATTTTGAGAGACCGAGGTGGATGGATAACTTGAGGCCAGGAGTTTGAGTCCAGCCTGTCTAACATGGTGAAACCCCATCTCTACTAAAAGTAGAAAAATTAGCCAGGCGTGGTGGCACACACCTGTAGTCCCAGCTACTCAGGAGGCTGAGGCAGGAGAATTGCTTGAACCCGGGAGGTGGAGGTTGCAGTGAGACAAGATTGTGCCATTGTACCCCAGCCTGGGTGACAGAGCGAGACACTGTCTCAAAAAGTAAATTAATAGGTGATTATAATAATATCTCTGAGCTTTTCATACCTGGAAATACTGGCAGCTGATACTGTTGAGGAGAAAGGTGGAGAAAGATTGCCAGGGGGACCTGCTTAAGCGTTACTACTATTATTAATCTAGTCTATGTATGAGTCAGAAACCTTGGAATTTGGAATTTGTAAAATGGTAATGGTTAACTTGAATCTCAGAGGACGCTTGAGAAGCAAAAGGATGCCAAAATAAAACGACAAGTATGAAGAAATTAAAGGCAACAAATGAGAAGATAGGCATTGTAATGTACAATTATCATCTTTAAGTTTTAAAATAATCTTGTAAAATAGATATCCTCACACTACAGATGTGAAACTGAGGCTCAGAAATATCAGCAACATTCCCATAAGCAGTAAATGTATAACATAGGACTAGGCTTACTAAAGACCATGCTTGTTTTAACATAGCACTCTGGGTGCTGCACAGAAAATACAGCCATTGGCGAAGGCAGTGTCGTTGAAACATGTAACTTTTCTCTTTGAAAACCTATAACTGTTAGCATTATAGCCATCATAGTTCTTGATCTTTTTTGTCAACAGAGGCTAATTGGCCACCGAGAGATGTTCATAATTACACATGTAACAAAACATCAATGCCAACCTGGGCGTTATGCACAGTCCCTGTCTCATATCTGTAATAGAGGTCCTGGGGCTCTGTTTTATCCAATTGTTGAGTGAGGGAAAGTGCCATTTCTCAACCTTGCCTGAGTAGGCAGGAAAAGTTTCATAAGAAGTGATCCTTGAGCAAATTCATAGTTTGCCTGGCCAGCAAGTGGGTGGCAGGAATTACAGGCAGAAGGAACGATCTTGTGATTGTTTAAGAAGTTGATAGTATTTTAGTATTGTTACAGGGTAGGATATTTGAGAATGGGGAAGAAAAGAGAGAAAAGGCTGAAGAAGTAGGCAGGAACTAGAACATGAAAGGTCTTGCATGACACTATAAAAAGTGTAGCTTTTGGCCGGGCGCAGTGGCTGAAGCCTGTAATCCCAGCACTTTGGGAGGCCGAGACGGGTGGATCACGAGGTCAGGAGATCGAGACCATCCTAGTTAAGATGGTGAAACCCCGTCTCTACTAAAAAATACAAAAAACTAGCCGGGCGAGGTGGCGGGCGCCTGTAGTCCCAGCTACTTGGGAGGCTGAGGCAGGAGAATGGCGTAAACCTGGGAGGCGGAGCTTGCAGTGAGCTGAGATCAGGCCACTGCACTCCAGCCTGGGCGACAGAGTGAGACTCCGTCTCAAAAAAAAAAAAAAAGAAAAAAAGAAAAAGAAGTGTAGCTTTTATAAAAAGGTATCAGCAATGTGGAGCCATTGAAAATTCTTAATTAGTGGAATAATGAAAAACACGATGAAGCCACGCATGGTGGTACACCTGTAATCCTACCTACTTAGGAGGCCTAGACAGGAGGATTGCTTGAGCCCAGGAGTTGGAGGCTGCAGTGAACTGTGACTGTACCATAGCACTGCAGCCTGGGCAACAGAACAAGATCCCATCTCTTTAAAAAGGAAAGAAAGAAAAAAAAGAAATGCATTGGTAATGGTACCAAAACAGATGTATAGACCAATGGAACAGAACAGAGGCCTCAGAAATAATGTCACACATCTACAACCATCTGATCTTTGACAAACCTGACAAAAACAAACAATAGGGAGAGGATTCCCTATTTAATAAATGGTGGGAAAACTGGCTAGCTATGTTCAGAAAACTGGACCCCTTCCTTACACCTTATACAAAAATTAACTCAAGATGGATTAAAGGCCGGGCACGGTGGCTCATACCTGTAATCCCAGCACTTTGGGAGGCCGAGGCAGGCGGATCACAGGGTCAGGAGATTGAGACCATCCTGGCTAACACAGTGAAACCCTGTCTCTACTAAAAATACAAAAACAAAATTAGCTGGGTGTGGTGGCGGGCACCTGTAGTGCCAGCTACTCAGGAGGCTGAGGCGGGAGAATGGCATGAACCTGGAAGGCAGAGCTTGCAGTGAGCCGAGATCGCGCCACTACACTCCAACTCCAGCCTGGGCGACAGAGCGAGACTCCATCTCAAAAAAAAAAAAAAAAGATGGATTAAAGACTTAAATGTAAGACCTAAAACCATAAAAATTCTAGAAGAAAACCTAGGCAATACCATTCAGGATACAGGCATGGGCAAAGACTTTATGACTAAAACACCAAAAGCAATGGCAACAAAAGCCAAAATTGACAAATGGGATCTAATTAAACTAGTGAGCGCCTGCACAGCAAAAGAAACTACCATCAGAGTGAACAGGCAACCTACAGAATGGGAGAAAATTTTTGCAATCTATCCATCTGACAAAGGGGTAATATCCAGAATCTACAAGGAACTTACACAAATTTACAAGAAAAAAAATCAACCCCATCAAAAAGTGGGTGAAGGCTATGAATAGACACATCTCAAAAGAAGACATGTATGCAGCCAACAAACATAAGAAAAAAAGCTCATCACCACTGGTCATTAGAGAAATGCAAATCAAAACCACAATGAGATACCATCTCAAGCCAGTTAGAATGGTGATCATTAAGAAGTCAGCAAACAACAGGTGCTGGAGAGGATGTGGAGAAATAGGAACTCTTTTACATTGTTGGTGGGAGTGTAAATTAGCTTAAGCATTGTGGAAGACAGTGTGGTGATTCCTCAAGGATCTAGAACCAGAAATAGCATTTGACCCAGCAATCCCATTACTGGGTATATACCCAAAGGATTATAAATCATGCTGCTATAAAGACACATGCACACGTATGTTTATTGCAGCACTATTCACAATAGCAAAGACTTGGAACCCACCCAAATGCCCATCAATGATAGACTGGATGAAGGAGATGTGGCACATATATACCATGGAATACTATGCAGCCATGAAAAGGATGAGTTCATGTCCTTTGCAGGGACATGGATGAAGCTGGAAACCATCATTCTCGGCAAACTAACACAGGAACAGAAAACCAAACACTACATATTCTCACTTGTAAGTGGGAGTTGAACGATGAGAACACATGAACACAGGCAGGGGAACATCACACACTGGGGCCTGTTGGGGTAGGGGCCTAGGGGAGGGATAGCATTGGGAGAAATACCTAATGTAGATGATGGGTTGATGGGTGCAGCCAACCACCATGCACATGTATACACATGTAACAAATCTGCATGTTCTGCACATGTATCACAGAACTTAAAGTATAATAATAATAATAATAAAGACGGCCAGGTGTAGTGGCTCATGTCTGCAATCCTAGCACTTTTGGAGGCCAATGCAGGCAGATCACCTGAGGTTGGGAGTTCAAGACCAGCCTGACCAACATGGAGAAACGCTGTCTCTACTAAAAATACAAAAAAATTAGCCAGGCTTGGTGGTGCATGCCTGTAATCCCAGTTACTCAGGAGGCTGAGGCAGGAGAATCGCTTGAACCCAGGAGGCAGAGGTTGCGGTGAGCTGAGATCACGCCAGCCTGCGAAACTCCATCTCAAAAAAAAGAAAAAAAATGTATGATGGAAGTGGCTTGGTGGAGGTAGAGACTGGGAATAGAACATATGGCTAGTGTGGTAATCCAGCTAAGTATTGAATTTGGATGGTAGAAGCTTAAGGGGGTTAAAAGGTAGAATTAACATAAGTTTGTGATCAATCAGATGACTTCTAATTTTCTGGCTTGGAGGGTGTTTTATGATTTACATGGGATAATGCAAGTAGCTTCAGTGACTGTCTCTCCAATATATTCATTGGAAAGTTCCCTGGGATGAACCCTACCATTTGCTTTTCTTTGTTTGAAACCAAGCTTGCTGCTGGAAAAAAATCACTTAAGTAGGGTTATTACTTTCTGTTGAAATTCATGATCACAATCACTCAGAACTCAACACTTCCCGGCAATCTTTATTTTTAAATGTTTTATTAAAGAAAAAAATTTTTTGACACCAAGTCTCACTATGTTGCCTAGGCTGAAGTGCAGTGGCAATTTACAAGCACAATAATAGCTTGCTGTAATCTGGAATTCCTGGACTCAAGCAATCCTTCTGCCGTAGCTGAGACTACAGGCCCACTACCACGCCTGGTTAATTTTTTTTATTTTAATTTTTTTGTGGAGACAGGATCTAGTTATGTTGCCCAGGCTGGTCTCAAACCCCTGATCCTCCTGCCTTGGCCTCCCACAGTGCTGAAAGTACCAGTGTAAACCACCGTGCCTAGCCCCCAGCAATCTTATCATGTGTATTAGTTGGCTAGGGCTGCTGTAACAGTACCACAGTCTAGGTGGCTTAAACAACAGACATTTATTTTTCCACAGTTCTGAAGGGTGGATTGGTTTCCTTGATTCTTTGGTAAGAATCTGTTACACACCTCTCTGCTTTCAGATGACCATCTCACTCTCTTCCCATGGTTGTCTGTGTTCATGCACCAGTCTAGTGTCAATTTGTATTTCCAAATTTCCTCTTAAAAGGCTACCAGCCATATTCGATTAAGGACCACCACAACTGTCTAATTTTAACTTAATTACCACCTTTAAAGATCTGTTTCCAAAGACAGTTACATTCTGAGGTAATGGAGGTTAGGACTTCAACATACTATAGAATTTTGTGGGACACAGTTCAGCTCATAACACCATGCTATGTTGATTGAATTGGTGTAATTTCCTATTCATCGAGATAACTCATACCTTTTCCTCCCTGCAGTAGCCTTCTGCTTTCAGGTCCTCCTCCATCAGCATCCCCATCTGTGACCTAGCCTCATACACCCTGATGACATGGAATCTCATCACTCTGGATCCCCTTCACCTTCACAACACCTAAGCTGCTGTCTGTCCTCATCTCCAATCCTTTGTTGAAATTAAGGATATGCCCCTCCTTTCAAATGCCATGCCTGGGTTCCTGTTGAAAACAATGAATTGGGCTGGTGCGGTCACTCATGTCTGTAATCCTAGCACTTTGGGAAGCTGAGGCAGGCGGATCACCAAAGGTCAGGAGCTCAAGACCAGTCTGACCAACATGGCGAAACCCTGTCTCCACTAAAAATACAAAAATTAGCCAGGTGCAGTAGTGCACACCTGTAATCCCAGCTACTTGAGAGGCTGAGGCAGGAGAATCGCTTGAACTCAAGAGGCAGAGGTTACAGTGAGCCGAGATTGAGCCACTGCATTCCAGCCTGGGCAACAGAGCAAGACTTGGTATTTAAAAAAAAAATATATATATATATATTGTAAAGGAGATGGAGAAAAAGATAAGTGTACAGGAAGTCCAAGGAAGGAGTGACAACAAACTTCTTGACATAAAGCTTGCAAGCGAAAAGGGGAACATGACTTTTTTTTTTTTTTTTTGAGACGGAGTTTCGCTCGTTACCCAGGCTGGAGTGCAATGGCGCAATCTCTGCTCACTGCAACCTCTGCCTCCTGGATTCAAGTGATTCTCCTGCCTCAGCCTCCCAAGTAACTGGGATTACAGGCATGCGCCACCATGCCTGGCTAATTTTGTATTTTTAGTAGAGACGGGGGTTTCTCCATGTTGGTCAGGCTGGTCTCGAACTCCTGACCTCAGGTGATGCACCTGCCTCAGCCTCCCGAAGTGCTGGGATTACAGATGTGAGCCACTGTGCCTGGCCTGAAAGTTTTTTAAAAAGCTGTCTGCCTTAAAGTAAGGTGGGGTTTGGAAAAGCAATAAAGATTAGAGCAGAAACCAATGATACTAGAAAAGTAAAACAATAGAAAAAAAAAGGTTATATCTGAACATCAATAAAATTGATAAATCTCTGGCCAGAATAATCAGGAAGCAAGAAGACCTGAATTACTGTGATCAGAAATTAGTAAAATGGCATTATTAAAATGTTTACAGATTTTAAAAATATAACAAAATATTAATGACTTTACTCCAATAAATTGGACAACTTAGATAACATAGACAAATTCCTTGAAAAACACAAAGTACCAAAGGCCACTGAAGAAACATAAACTGAATGGACTTATATGTTAAATAATTGGATTTGTAGTTAAAAACCTTCCCGCAAGGAAGACTCCAGGCCCAGACAGTTTCATTAGTGAATTTTACCAAACATTTCTGGAATAACACCAATTCTATATAAACTCAACAGAAAATTGAAGAGGAGAGAATGCTGCCCAACTCATTGTAAGAAGCCACTATTATCCTGATATGAAAACTTTAAAAAGACTACAAGAAAAATCTATAGAACAATATCCTTTATGAACATAGATGCAGAACTTTAAACATTAAAGTTTTATTTGACTCCCTACAATATATAGCAACATTACAACATCATGCTCAAATGGAGTTTATCCCTTGAATGCAAGGTTGGGTTAGCATTTGCAAATCACTCTAATTGACCTTATTACCCCCGCACCCCCAACACACACACACACAAAATCATGATCATCTCAGTAGATGTAGATAAAAGCATCTGACAAAATCCGACCTCCAATCCTAATAAAAACTCTCAGCAAAGTAGGGATAAAAGGAAACTTCGTTGACCTGACAAAGTACACCTATGAAAAACCTACTGCTAAAATCATATTTAATGGTAAAAAACCTAATTCTTTCCTCCCTAAAATCAAGAACAAGGCTAAAATGACTGTTTTGGGTTTGTTTGGTTGTTGGTTTGAGACAGAGTCTCACTCTGTCACCCAGGCTGGAGTGCAGTGGGGGCCCTCCCACCTCAGCTTCTTGAGTAGCTGGAACTACAGGTGCATTCTACCACAACCGGCTAATTTTTGTATTTTTGGTAGAGATGGGGCTTCTCTATGTTGGTCAGGCTGGTCTTGAACTCGCAACAGAGCGAGACTCTGTCTCAAAAAAAAAAAAGAGTAAGTGTTCAGGCTTAGTGGATTGGACTCCTCTCACTGTTAGGGCAGGATGGTGAGAGAAATACACAGAATTCCATTATAGGAGACACACACGATCACAGATATAGTTTTGATTACTTTCGTTGTTTTTTTTTTCCGGGTTGAACTTCTCGTCTTGTTCTTCTTCTTATTGTAGAATGCCTGCCTTTTGAAGACCATTTTTTTTTTTTTTTTCGAGACAGAGTCTTGCTCTGTCGCCCAGGCTGGAGTGCAGTGGTGCAATCTCCACTCACTGCAAGCTCCGCTGCCTCCCAGGGTCACGCCATTCCCCTGCCTCAGCCTCTCTAGAAGCTGGGACTACAGGCGCCCGCCACCACGCCCGGCTAATTTTTTTTTGTATTTTTAGTAGAGACAGGGTTTCACCGTGTTTGCCAGGATGGTCTCGATCTCCTGACCTCGTGATCTGCCTGCCTCGGCCTCCCAAAGTGCTGGGATTACAGGCGTGAGCCACCACGCCCATCCAGAAGACCAATTTTAAGGTGTCTCGTAAGACAGCAGGTAAGTCTAATAGGGAAAGCATGCTTAGGAGAATATTTTATGGGGAGAAAATAAAAAAAAATACTTGGAGTTCTTGAAAATCTCTAAAAGTATACACGCCCTCATGGATATAACGTGTGATGTGTGCTAGATATACATAATTTGGGATATGAGAAGTGAATTCTGTAGCATTCTTTTTAGATTTAAGTATGAGATTGGCCTGAAGAGCTGGTGGTAGGCAGCGGGAAGAGGAGGGGTGGCTGGGAGGGATGGGAATGGTAGGTAAGTCTGACTCAAACCCAGCACACCTGAGCTCTTAGTCTCTGTTGTAATTATAATATGTAATATAGTGCTGTTTAATGTTAGCTTGGCTGTTCATTATTGCCAGTTATAGCTGCATGGGATTATTGAGACTTATCCTCCGGTTTCCCTTAAAGTCTTCTAGTTTTATTTAACAGTGGGCTCTGAGACGGATGGTTAACCCATTATTTCTACATGTATTCAATTACGTTCGTAAGTTAAAGATCATTTTTAGAGATTTTTCTTTAGTACTGGATTATTTATTTTTCTTTTGTTACAGTCTTAGCCCTAAAAACAATATTCTAAAATACAGGATAACTGCTGGGCAATGCAGAAGGAGTAAATAGTTTCCGAAGAAAAGTATTTATTTCCTCAAATATCTGTCACCTTTGTAGCTTTAGACCAAAAAATAAAAAAGGCAAATGATATACCATGGATAAAAGTGTCAGGAAACAGTATTGTCAGTGAGAACATCTTTAAAAACAAGTTATCAAAGTTAGAAATATTATACTTTTTTTTTTTTTTGAGATGCAGTCTCGCTCTGTCACCAGGCTGGAGCGCAGTGGCACAATCTCAGTTCACTGCAACCTCCGACTCCCTGGTTCAAGCGATTCTCCTGCCTCAACCTCCCAAGTAGCTGAGATTACAGGCACACGCCAGCATGCCCAGCTAATTGTTGTATTTTTAGTAGAGACAGGGTTTCACCATGTTGGCCATGATGGTCTTGATCTCCCGACCTCGTGACCCGCCCACCTGGCCTCCCAAGTGCTGAGATTACAGGTGTGAGCCACTGCACTTGGCCTATACATTTTTTTAAATTAATGGTTTTGTAATTAATAAAGGGAGAGCCTGTGTTTCTAATCTGTACCATTCTTTGAGGAGCTGTAAATATCATTACCATCAATAAGGGAAAGTGTTCAGTCTTTCACATCAAGAGAAGCACATTAACACAGTACTGAAATACTGGCTTTCACCTAGGTTGTAGCAAGGATTAGGAATTTATAGGAAATTGTCTGTCATATATACACTGTTGTTATGCAGTAATATAACTTTTTGAGAGTTTGGTAAAATGTATCAATTGTAAACACAAATGGCTAAGTAATCCATTTCTAAGAATTTTCCCTGGAGAAATAGCCTCACATGCAACGATAAGTACAAGGAAAGTCAGTGTTTACTCCATATGTAAAAATGTCTTAGAAATAAATTCTAAATGAGAGTAAGTTGCCAGATAGTATGTTTAATATCACATTTATGTAAAGCATGTGTGTTGTATATGCCTAGGACATTTCTTCCAGGACACACGAGTATGCTGGCTACCCCTGGGGACTGACACTCCATATCTTGTACTGTGTGAATATGTTTTTTTTGTTTTGTTTTGTTCTATTATTATACTTCAAGTTCTAGGGTACATGTGTACAACCAGCAGGTTTGTAACATATGTATACATGTGCCATGTTGGTGTGCTGCACCCATTAACTCATCATTTACATTAGGTATATCTCCTAATGCTATTCCTCCCCCCTCCCCCCTCCCCACAATAGGCCCCAGTGTGTGATGTTCCCCTTCCTGTGTCCAAGTGATGTCATTGTTCAGTTCTCACCTATGAGTGAGAACATGCAGTGTTTGGTTTTATGTTCTTGCAATAGTTTGCTGAGAATGATGGTTTCCAGCTGCATCCATGTCCCTACAAAGGACATGAACTCATCCTTTTTTATGGCTGCATAGTATTCCATGGTGTATATGTGCCACATTTTCTTAATCCAATCTGTCACTTATGGACATTTGGGTTGATTCCAAGTCTTTGCTATTGTGAATAGTGCCGCAATAAACATACGTGTGCATGTGTCTTTATAGCAGCATGATTTATAATCCTTTGGGTATATACCCAGTAATGGGATGGCTGGGTCAAATGGTATTTCTAGTTCTAGATCCTTGAGGAATCGCCACACCGTTTTCCACAATGTTTGAACTAGTTTGCAGTCCCACCAACAGTGTAAAAGTGTTCCTATGTCTCCACATCCTCTCCAGCACCTGTTGTTTCCTGACTTTTTAATGATTGCCATTGTAACTAGTGTGAGATGGTATCTCATTGTGGATTTGATTTGCATTTCTGTGATAGTGAGTGATGGTGAGCATTTTTTCATGTGTCTGTTGGCTGTATGAATGTCTTCTTTTTAGAAGCATCTGTTCATATCCTTTGCCCCCTTTTTGATGGGTTTTTTTTTTTTCTTGTAAATTTGTTTGAGTTCTTTGTAGGTTCTGGATATTAGCTCTTTGTCAGATGAGTAGATTGCAAAAATTTTCTCCCATTCTGTATGTTGCCTGTTCACTCTGATGGCAGTTTCTTTTGCTGTGCAGAAGCTCTTTAGTTTAATTAGATCCCATTTGTCAATTTTGGCTTTTGTTGCTGTTGCTTTTGGTGTTTTAGACATGAAGTCCTTGCCCCATGCCTATGTCCTGAATGGTATTACCTAGGTTTTCTTCTAGGGTTTTTATGGTTTTAGGTCTAACATTTAAGTCTCTAATCCATCTTGAATTAGTCTTCGTTTAAGGAGTGAGGAAAAAAAAATTCTGAGTACATTTTAAAACATAAAGCTTCCGGCCGGGCGCGGTGGCTCAAGCCTGTAATCCCAGCACTTTGGGAGG
>NC_045455.1:95209902-95214878 GCF_002776525.5 Piliocolobus tephrosceles
GGTACTTTTCCTTAGCACACCCTGCCTTTTGTTTCAGTGGAGTTGACATCTGTTCATCAGAAGTCTCTCTCCTCTACCGCAGTGGCCTGAATAAAATCTGTCTTGCCACCTCTAACAAATTCCAGGCTCTGTTTCTCTTTGACACCATGAGCTAACAGGATCGAAATCATATAGCAGAGTTAGAAGAGGCAATCTCAGGGGCAACAGGAAAAAGAATAAATGGAGGTAGAACCAAGAATATGGAACTCTTTTAGGGGATCATCTCAACTGATTGTTAATTCCGATACATTTATTTACATGCATGCAGTATTAAAGTGGAGATGTGGAGGAAAGACAAGGAAAGACGAGACTTGGGCACAGTGAGAGCCATTTGGTTGTGGGATAGTATTTCCAAACTGGGGCTAAACTCAGTAAGATGAGATGAAGGCATCTCAAAGTGTGATGGATAAACCTCTAATACATACTGTAGCCAACAAACTAGCACTGACCAGATTGAAAAGATTAAGTGGAGCTTAAGTCTTTTCATAGCCTAAGGAGTCTGTAAAAGAGACACTGTCTCAACTAGATCAGCCTTTCTCTGGACAACTTATTTCTCATAGGGAAGGTTAGAGCCTGCTAGACCACTTAGAGCACACAGAATCCTTAGAGCCCTCAGTGATGTCATGAAGAAGTAACTCTAGTACCAGCTGGCAGTCGAGGCTGTAGGAGGACATGTAGAGTCGAAGAAAAGAGCAGTATCTTGAGGCAGACTGGAAGAGTCATCACAGCATCCAAATTGACAAGAAAACATCATTCCAGGGTCCTACATGATAGCCTACTCTGATACTACAATGGTAGGGACATCTAACTTCTTTTTGACTAGCTTGGGGGGCATCTTAATGGTGATGTGAAACTACAGAAGCTGCTAAGGCAGCCTCCAAGTTTCTATTTTCATACTTTTTATTTGGGATACCCAGAAAAGATTTTAATTAACATTTCTCTGTTTCTGTGTAAATCTAAAGATCTCTTGCAACATAACTCTGATTCTCTAGCAGGGATATGATTAGATTGTTCTGGAGGTCTAGCAGGAAATGAAAAGAGAAGGGCTATCTTGATGGACTGTGAGCTGGAGAAAATGTGAGAAAAATGGTGTGTACCCTCATAAAGATACCAGAAAAAGTTTGTCCCACAGCAGGCAGCCTGACGTGCTTTTGATGGGAATAGTTTACTGAGTTTGCCAACATGCCCAGCTTTGCTTAGGTTGTGACAGTTTCAGGCATTGTGACCCAACAAACTCTGTTGCCACACCCCAGGGTCAGAGGCAGCAGGGGAAAGCCTGGCCCCTCAGTCTGGTCCAACAGCTGGCAGCGGTGGCAGCCAACTGCAGGTGCCCAAGAACTTGGCACTTCTCAGTGCCATCTAAAGGGGCACATCTCCCTTCTGGGTGTCACGTTTTCAGCCAAACCTCTAAAAGAACTTCATCATCAAGGTAATGAGTTCATGAATTTTGTTTTTCACGGTTCTTTTGGACTTGGACTTACGCTGTTTCTGAATCACATGAGGGACTCTGCCTCCACCTCTTTTTTTACTAGGCTAGTGTTCTCTATCTAGCTCTTGGAAAAAAAGAAACTCCCTCTTCAGAGTGTGTAGGAGTCTTTTCCTGTAACTTTTTCAAGGTTTCACAGAGATTCCTGAAGGAAGAGTTCAAAAAGATCTTGGTTGCAGGCAGGGATGGTAAAGAGCAGGAATGTAGTATTATCATGTGAAAGGATAGCCATTAGAGAATAGCTATTATTAACATGCTGTGGGGGAATAGAGAAGAGGCAGAAGGAAAGTGTGGGGAAAAGAAAGAGATCAGCTTGTTACCGTGTCTATATAGAAGGAAGTAGACATAAGAGACTCCATTTAGTTCTGTATTTGAGATGCTGTTAATCTGTGACCCTACCCCCAACTTTGTCCTTGCAAGAGACATGTGTGAAGGTGATTTAAGGTTAAAAGGATATTGGGCTGTGCAGGATGTGTCTTTGTTAAACAAGTACCTGAAGGCAGCTTGCTGGCTAAAATTCCTGCCCCTCCCTGGGCAATTGGAACATCTCCGGGTAGTACCCATTGTGTGTCTTGTTTACTGAGTAAGGAGAAAACGCCTTTAGGAATAAGGTGGGACTTGCTGGAATAAGGTGGGGCTTGCTGGAGCAATACTGCTAAAAGGTTTATGGAGATGTTTGCATATGCCTCTCAAGGTACAGCATTTTCCTTTAAACCTATTCATGTTACAGGGATTTTTGTTCTTCTGTCTTACTGCTGATTTCCTCCCTACAATGATCCTATTTTCTAGCCACTCCCTTATCTTTTAGATGGTAAAGATAATTATCAATAAATACTAAGGGAACAGAGAGGCCGGTGCCGGTGTGGGTCCTCTGAAAACACAGCACTGGCCCCCTGGGCCCCGCTTTTCTTTCTCTATATTTTGTCTCTGTGTCTTTATTTCTTTTCTCAAGTCTCTCGTCCCACCTAACGAGAAGCACCCACAGGTGTGGAGGGGCAGGCCAGCCCTTCAGGAAAGAAGGAGGAAGGCAGAAAGAGAAGGGGAGGGAGGGGGAGGGAATGGGGAGAAAGGGGAAGGAGAGAAAGAGGGGAGGGGAGGGGAGGGAGGGAGAGGAGTGGGGGGAGAGGGGAGGGGAATTCAATAGCCCTCTAATACTTGGCAAAAAGGATTTCTCTGGTTAAAATTTGAAAAGAAATCAAATTCAAGCCCCAGATACCAAAACAAGTCTACTGAGCTCTTAACTGTGTGTTCCTCTTCTCTATTCCCCTTTTGAGGCGGGGTCTCGCCCTGTCGCCCGGACTGGAGTGCAGTGGCCGGATCTCAGCTCACTGCAAGCTCCGCCTCCCGGGTTTACGCCATTCTCCTGCCTCAGCCTCCCGAGTAGCTGGACTACAGGCGCCCGCCACCTCGCCCGGCTAGTTTTTGTATTTTTAGTAGAGACGGGGTTTCACCGTGTTAGCCAGGATGGTCTCGATCTCCTGACCTCGTGATCCGCCCGTCTCGGCCTCCCAAAGTGCTGGGATTACAGGCTTGAGCCACCGCGCCCGGCCCAACTGTGTGTTTTGAGTATAAATCTCAGGTCTTACGTAGCACAAATCAGTCACTGGGTTCTGTCATTTCCTTTTTACTTTTAGTTCCAGACTGGGTTGGGAGGTGGTGGCCGGGGCGGGGTAATGATGGAAGGAAGTTGGCAGAGATTATTTTTTCTTTCTAAAATAAATTAAACTTGATCCTATTGGATCAGGGTCTGGTCTTCTCTCAGATTTCTGTCTCTGCCGGGCGCGGTGGCTCAAGCCTGTAATCCCAGCACTTTGGGAGGCCGAGACGGGCGGATCACGAGGTCAGGAGATCGAGACCATCCTGGCTAATACGGTGAAACCCCGTCTCTAATAGAAAATACAAAAAACTAGCCGGGCGACGAGGTGGGCGCCTGTAGTCCCAGCTACTCGGGAGGCTGAGACAGGAGAATGGCGTGAACCCGGGAGGCGGAGCTTGCAGTGAGCTGAGATCCGGCCACTGCACTCCAGCCTGGGCGGCAGAGCAAGACTCCGTCTCAAAAAAAAAAAAAAAAAAAGATTTCTGTCTCTTGGTGTTATATTTATGGTTATTAAACTGGGTTTTCTCACCATTCAGAATCTTGTTCTATATATTGAAATTGTATATGTTGTTTTGATAAAAGGGCTATTTATTTACTGCTATTGACTTTAGTCTTTTCCAGTGGCTTTGAGTGATGTATTATAGCTGTTTATCTAATTTCACTTTCTTTAGTGTAATGGGAAAGACTGGGTGAACTGGAGTTAGCTAGAATTAAGTTAGAGGGGGTAACGTGAGCTGGAGTGTTTTGAAAGTACTCGAGGGGGTAAAGAAATGTGGAGATCAGCCGGGCGCGGTGGCTCACGCCTGTAATCCCAGCTCTCAGGGAGGCAGAGGCGGGAGGATAGCTTGAGCCCAGGAGTTCGAGACCTGCCTGGGTAATACAGCGAGACCCCGTTCTCCACAAAAAGGAAAAAAAAAGACAAAAAAAAAAGAAATGTGGAGATCAGAGAGATTTAGTTAGTAGAGTTGGGTAGAAGTAAATCACTAAATGTAATCCCCAAAGTCACTAGATTTCCTTTTAAATTTGATTCCCAGGTCATCATACTCTCATGATTCCAAATACTTGATATGGGGAGTCTAAATTAAAGGAGACTATGGATTTTGCTAAAAGATAATGATCCTGAGCATCAAGTTCAAACATCTTAATGTGTCCCCCACTGCTCGCCCCACCAGTCCCTAGCCTAAACCTATGTATGAAACACAAAAATGGATTTCAGAACCCCTCCAGAGATTCTTATCCAAACTGATCTGGTTTCCAAAAACCATATATAAGCATTTCAGCTTTCTTTTCTTTCTCTTTCCAGATGTCTGACGATATTGACTGGTTCCGCAGCCACAGGGGTGTGTGCAAGGTAGATCTCTACAACCCAGCAGGACAGCAAGATCAGGACCGAAAAGTGGTAAGATAAAAAATGACTCATGCCGAGGAGTAGGAAAAATTGGCATATGGGTATAGATATCCCTGGGACCCAAGATAAACTAATGGATGATGATACCATGACTTCTTCAAGCAACCAAGCTCAACAAGGTCTGTCAGGGGCCAGCGTGCTCATACATCACACAGAGATAAAAATCAAGGGGGGACAGGGTGTGGTGTGATGTAAAGGACCTAGGGAGGGGAGGCTGGGGAGGAGCCTCAGGGGAGGGAGGAGTGGTGGTTACCTAGCAACCAGCCCCTATTAGTTAAGACCTCTTAAGTCATAATAATATTACCTAGCTAACAGTGTTACCCTAGGACCCCTCAGGAGGGCAAAATGCTTCATGGTCTGTTCCCCAAACTTCGAGTAATTTCACAGGGCTTCACAGTCTTCAATCATGTTCAAATGCCACACATATTATTATTTAATTAATTTGT
>NC_045455.1:95214978-95245251 GCF_002776525.5 Piliocolobus tephrosceles
TTTTTTTTTTTTTTTTTTTTGAGACGGAGTCTCCCTCTGTCACCCGGGCTGGAGTGCTGTGGCCGGATCTCAGCTCACTGCAAGCTCCGCCTCCTGGGTTTACGCCATTCTCCTGCCTCAGCCTCCCGGGTAGCTGGGACTACAGGCGCCCGCCACCTCGCCCGGCTAGTTTTTTTGTATTTTTTAGTAGAGACGGGGTTTCACAGTGTTAGCCAGGATGGTCTCGATCTGCTGACCTCGTGATCCGCCCGTCTCGGCCTCCCAAAGTGCTGGGATTACAGGCTTGAGCCACCGCGCCCAGCTATTTTTACAATGTTTTAAAAATTGACTTACATTTTAAAAATTGCAATCATGCTAAGAAATATTCTCCATAATATCCCAGGTTTGATGTTCTAGTATATATTCTCCCTAATGCGCAATAAAATTCGCATATTAAATGCAGAAATGTTTATCCATATACTACTTAAAATATGCTATATTAATGATAATAAAATACATTTTGAGAAACACTAGTGTAGTAGCAAGTGCCCTAAACTGGAAGCCAGGAAAATTGAGTTCTAATATAAGCTCCACATTTAAGTTTTTGTCAGTTGGGCAAGCCATTTCTCTTCTGTTTTCTCAATTAATACATGTGGATATTGTACCTTGGGCCTCGCTCTGACAGGAGGTTGGTATTCTCCTTTAAGAAATGTACTAATGCTAAGATTCTGTCTGCCTAACAATAATCACAGTATTAACATTTTTTGGGTACTTGCTATGTGCCAGGAAATCTGCTTTTACATGCTTTCCATATAGTGTCTGTTAATCCTCACAAGAACCCTCTGAGGTAGGTGCTATTATCATCTCCAAGAAAGAGAAATTATGCCCCTTTCTCTAGAGTTTTTCTAAATTCACCCTTCTAATTTGATGCAGATATATTTTGTCGATGTGTCCACCCTGAATGTAGAAGATAAAGATGCCCAAGATCCCTGGTTCTGAATTTACTGTCACTCTTGATATCAAGTCTCATTTTAGAAGCCACTTAAGTTGCTGGTAGGGCTGATAGAGATAAAACATGGAAGACAGCGTGTCAGAAAAGTTGTTTTTTATTTTTTATTAAAAAAACCCATCCAAAGGGTGATGAATATGGTTCTTGAGACTGACGGCTTTGTGAGCATCTTCAGAGTGGGGAGTAGTAATTTGTGGAGGGAATGTCATCTCATTCTTCAAAGACTAGATAGCCTCAGAAGCCTACCTCTCCTGCAGAAAGAAAAAGGATAAAAGAAGTCATAACATTCACAATTTGAAGTAATAGCCTAGGCGGGGCAGCTTGGAGAAATCTCCAAAAGCAACTGTCTAAGAATCTCACCATTTAATTCCGTAGGATGCTGCTGGTTCCAGCTCAGAAGGCAACTTAAACCTGGGAAATCTGGAAGAAAAAGAGATTATCGTGATCAAGGATACTGAGAAGAAAGACCAGTCTAAGGTACACTTAGCCTCTGAGATTCCACCACTTCTATTCTCAGAGCTCAATGATGAGTCTGTAGACTCTGGATCAGACATGGTAAGACAGCTACTGTCAAACAGGCTCATCAATTTGAATACTATGACATTCTAGAGAACACAGGCCTAAGTTCAAGACCACAGTAAGTTCAACACCCAGGTACTTAATAATGTCACTAATCACAGAGGCTCAGAATGCCCTCCCCTGATTTCCAGCTACCCGTCCAATCAGAATCACGCAAGATTATTTGTAATGTTCTTTGCTGGTTGGTAATGGACCTGTGTGCCCCTCATTGCCCAGCATCCAGCAAGAAAGGAAGAGGGGTATGGAGCAGAGACAATCCGTAACCAGCAAGAATTTGAGTGCCTTGTCCTTACCCTGTTGTCTAAGAGATTACCTAGGCTGTTGAGTAGCTTAAAGTTAGAAGAAATTAGACTTGCATGCCACTGTGACATACAAACTCCTTTTGGTTTTGTTTAAGTATCCAAAATTATATCTGTTAGGGTTCTGGCTTTGGGAGGGCACTGGAGCATACAACGAGTCACCCTGTCATGCCTACAAGCCTGGAGTGGCTAGTAATGGGACAGGATATTTGACTTTAATGCACAGGAATCAAATGTTTCTTGTTCTGTGTCTCTAGGCTCATATTATAACCAAAACATTATTTCTGACCCCAGACTCCTTTGGAGTGAAAGGAGTGGCCCCTAAGGAAGGAAAAACAAGTTTACATTACAGTATCCAAAGAGTTTTCAGTTTATTTGGGTATAGCCAACTCAATTTTGGAGTCTTAAGAAAGGGATAAATTATACCTGGCATTGATTTTTTGGAAAAGCAGCCCATGTTTCCTACATACAATGCAGATCTGCTTGATTGTAACTTAAGCTCGTTTGCAAAGAGTTGACTTTATCATGACCTCACATTTCTGGAAATTCAGTGAAAAGAGAGGAGATGAAGCAATAGAAGGAGCAGAGGGCTCGGCAGTTAGTGTTGGGTGGAATATGTGTATATAGTACATATATACATATCTGGACATGGGCATACACAATCACAGGCATAGATATACACATATAAATTTATACAAAAGATACACACATCAACATATACGTTTATATACATTTACAAAAAAATTTATACAAGCAATGATACATACATGCTTGGCTACATTTGATATTGACACACACAAGCATTGATGTAGCAAACTTAATCTGATCATAAACAATGACACACATATACAAATATATACAAAGTCATACAGCATCAGATGCAGTGACATGCCCACACACAACACACATAAACACCCATATTACACAATGCATGAACATACATTCACACACATTACATGCATAAGACTTGATCAAAACATAGTGACCATACAGACTCAGTTATTGGTATACATGCTTATAAATATACATATCTATGCAAAGACATATATGGTCATATACAGTCATGCTGACATACACACAAACTTACACTAAGCGACACATATTTACTAATGCACTTGTTTGTATGCATTGATACACTGTTGACACAAATGCAATAACACACCTACGCACACACATACTCAAATACCAGGGTATGTGCAACATTGACATACACATGGTCAAGCATTGACATAACATATAAATATAGCATAAATTGATACCCAATTTATGAATATACATAGTCATTATACAATCACCTGTTTACACATACTCATATTTTAACATACATATACATTAATATATTAAAATTGTATCTTATATTAATGAGTGTGTGTTAATATATGAATTTATGCTTTAACATATATAAATGCATTTATAGCTGCATGATACATACTAGTGAATTTATATACACACATATATGCAGATTACTCAAATTGACTCATTTACATATTCAGAGACACACGGACATAGACACTCATATTTTGACATTCACACATGTACAAATATGCATACTAACAGGCACATGTCAGCCTATACAGTAGACATATACAATAGGTAATGATGTCAACACATTATTACACATGCTTAGACAGTCACACATATGCACACACACACAGAGGTGCATTTTCACACACTAACAATACAGAATGGCACATTCTCACATCTATTGAGATGTTCACACATGTTAACTGCTATATTTCCATGCATATATACACACAGAACAGACACACTGACACATTTTTGACCCATTGAGATACAACATATTCATATGAGTTGGCAGACATATATTGATAACACTTGTGTATAGTTAAGTATACACATGTATATACTTTGAACTTTTGTTGCTGCCACTTCTGCTTGAATGTGTACTAATGGATATAACTGGATGTTATGTTCCCATACAAACTCTAAAAGGTCAAATCCCTAATCTGATACATCTTCTAAGTAAAATAAGGGAAAGAAATAGCCTACCCAAACTCTTATGGATAGGTCTTCTTCTTTTTTTAGACGGAGGGATCTGTGTGCCTTTTCAAACAAGCTCCCTCTGATCCCGTAAGTGTCCTCAACTGGCTTCTCAGTGATCTCCAGAAGTATGCCTTGGGTTTCCAACATGCATTGAGCCCCTCAACCTCTACCTGTAAACATAAAGTAGAAGACACAGAGGGCGAATATCACACAGAATCCTCAGAACTGCTACAGCGTCTATGCTGATCAAGTGAACATAGATTATTTGATGAACAGACCTCAAAACCTACGCCTAGAAATAGCAGCAGCTTGGCCGGGCGCGGTGGCTCAAGCCTGTAATCCCACCACTTTGGGAGGCCGAGACGGGTGGATCACGAGGTCAGGAGATCGAGACCATCCTGGCTAACACGGTGAAACCCCGTCTCTACTAAAAAAAAAAATACAAAAAACTAGCCGGGCGAGGTGGCAGGCGCCAGTAGTCCCAGCTACTCCGGAGGCTGAGGCAGGAGAATGGCGTAAACCCGGGAGAGGGAGCTTGCAGTGAGCTGAGATCCGGCCACTGCACTCCAGCCTGGGCGATAGAGCGAGACTCCGTCTCAAAAAAAAAAAAAAAAAAAGAAATAGCAGCAGCTAAAAACACCAACAATAATGAAAGTCCTTCAGCTACTCCAGCCAAACCTCCTAGCACTCAGAGAGCAGTCATTTCCCCTGATGGAGAATGTTCTATAGATGACCTTTCCTTCTACGTCAACCGACTATCTTCTCTGGCAATCCAGATGGCCCATAAGGAAATCAAGGAGGAGTTGGAAGGTAGAAGCAAATGCCTTCATCATTCAATCTATCCATTCCCTGGGAACAAAGAGAGAATCGGTCCCCAAACTGCTGTGAGCAGAATTGCCTCTGAAATGGCCCATGAAGCTGTGGAACTGACCGCTGCAGAAATGCATGGCACTGAGGAGAAGTCCAGGGAAGGTGGCCAGAAAAGCTTTCTATATAGTGAATTATCCAACAAGAGCAAAAGTGGAGACAAACAGATGTCCCAGAGCAAAGAATTTGCAGATTCCATCAGCAAGGGGCTCATGGTTTATGCAAATCAGGTGGCATCTGACATGATGGTCTCTGTGATGAAGACCTTGAAAGTGCACAGCTCTGGGAAGCCAGTTCCAGCGTGTGTGGTCCTGGACACCAAGGAGATTGTGTCCGATTTGATTGATTCCTGAATGAAGAACCTGCATAATATTACTGGGGTCCTGATGACTGACTCAGACTTTGTCTCAGCTGTCAAGAGAAATCTGTTCATCCAATGGAAACAAAATGCTGTAGACATCATGGAGGCCATGCTGAAGCGCTTGGTCAGTGCACTTATTGGTGAGGAGAAGGAGACTAAGTCTCAGAGTCTGTCATATGCATCTTTAAAAGCTGGGTCCCATGATCCCAAATGCAGGAACCAGAGTCTTGAATTCTCCACCATGAAAGCTGAAATGAAAGGGAGGGACAAAGGCAAAATGAAATCAGATCCATGCAAGTCGCTGACTAGTGCTGAGAAAGTCGGTGAACACATTCTCAAGGAGGGCCTGACCATCTGGAACCAAAAGCAAGGAAACCCACGCAAGGTGGCTACCAAAGCATGCAGCAATACAGGTGAGAAAGGAGAAAAGATCAGTGCTTTCACAGATTCAGTGGCCAAGGACCTGATTGTCTCTGCCCTTAAGCTGATCCAGTACCATCTGACCCAGCAGACTAAGGGCAAAGATACATGTGAAGAAGACTGTCCTGGTTCCACCATGGGCTATATGGCTCAGAGTACTCAAAATGAAAAGTGGGAAGGTGGCCAAGGTGCCAAAGCACTTTCAGTGAAACACCTAGAATCTCACAGAGCCCCTGGACCACAGAACTATCAAGACTCTCTTGGACATGAAGTAATTGTCAATAATCAGTGCTCTACAAATAGCTTGCAGAAGCAGCTCCAGGCTGTCCTGCAGTGGATTGCAGCCTCCCAGTTTAACGTGCCCATGCTCTACTTCATGGGAGATAAGGATGGACAACTGGAAAAGGTAAGTAATGCATTAAGGCACAAAAAGAAAGTTGGAATGGGCAGAGGCAGGGAGGCAGCATTGTACTTCGAGCCCAAGATCATTCTAGTTTCAAGTCTATTCTTTACCGTGTGCTTCGTGAATTACTTTCACCTCATAAAAAGACACAAAAATGGTGAACCACTAGCTAAGTGGACACCTCAAGGCCTGTGCATTTCCACCAAGAGGAGGAGAGTGAGATTAACGCATTTCATCAGTGACCCTTTTGACAAACTATCTGGTAAAACATTGGGGAATGATTAAGTCTCATGTTTTCAGTTTTAAGATCCGCCAAAGTACTCTAGAGAGGAGGGAACAAAAAAGGAAACTGGAGTTCCTCCCTCCCTCTTAAGGTGTTGGAAGCATCATGGACTAATTTTGTGTTTGACCTACCAGAAACAGTTTGAAACTTTTTTTTTTTTTTTTTTTTTTGTGGAGGCGGAGTCTTGCTCTGTCGCCCGGACTGGAGTGCAGTGGCCGGATCTCAGCTCACTGCAAGCTCCACCTCCCGGGTTTACGCCATTCTCCGGCCTCAGCCTCCCAAGTAGCTGAGACTATAGGCGCCCGCCACCTCGCCCAGCTAGTTTTTGTATTTTTAGTAGAGACGGGGTTTCACCGTGTTAGCCAGGATGGTCTCGATCTCCTGACCTCGTGATCCGCCCGTCTCGGCCTCCCAAAGTGCTGGGATTACAGGCTTGAGCCACCGCGCCCGGCCCGAAACTTGTCTCTTACTATTTTCTCTATGCTCCTCCCCCAAACTCATGGGTCCTGCAAGTGCCCTGAGAGTCCTGTCTCCTTAAATTTTATGCCCTAGTTGCCTCACTTGCCTGACCCTAGCCCTGGCCCTGCTCCTCAGATTCCATGGAGGCCAGCATTCATACATTCATACACATACACATGCACATTCTCTCTGTCTCTGTCTCTCTCTCTCACACACACACCCCTACCTGACAGCTGGGTTTCCTGCATTAGATGGATTCCAGAAACATCAAATACTTAACCAACTTATTTTCAGTCCAGGAGCCAAGGCCAGACAATCCTCCGTACTCCAAGTCTCACACTTTTTTAGGGAGGTGGGGGAATGGCAACCCCAAACCTTGACCTAGCAATCAGCACAGACTAACTGAAGGGTCCAGCATCTGGTAAAAAGTATTTAATGAACACAACTAATTTCAGAGTGTGTTTCTGAAGCTCAAAAAATAAAGTATCTTTGGCATTTTGATCTATGACATTAGAGAAGTTTCAAGGAAAAAGGAAAGATGTGTCAGCAGCCTCTAGTCATGGATCTATGTAGAATCATGAGCGGGAAGGTGGTGGGTGTGGGTGAGGAGGTTAGGGGTTGAGAGGGTTGGCTGGTAGAAGGGTGTTAGTTCACTTTGTCCAGCAGGTCTTTCCTCTAAAAAGCATCACGCAGCTCACACTAGCTCTGTTTTCCCCACAGCTTCCTCAGGTTTCAGCTAAAGCAGCAGAGAAGGGGTACAGTGTAGGAGGTCCTCTTCAAGAGGTCATGAAGTTTGCCAAGGAATGGCAACTGGATGAAGCCGTGGGAAAGGTGGCCAGGAAACAGTTGCTGGACTGGCTGCTCGCTAACCTATGAGCTGACAATTTCTTTGACTCGTCTTCATCTTAGCCCCCCTAGCAGCATTCCATCCCAGCCAGAGCACCACCACCATCAGGCCAGTCAACTGCACAATACACAACTGTGTTTCCCAATACACTTGAGCAGTTGCCTGTGAATGTAAGAGGTGTCAACAAACTGGGAAAGAAAATGAATTAAAAAAAATTTTTAAAAAATGTGTCGTTTTTTTGATCAGCTATTTCCAAGACAAGGGAAGGGAATTGGTCCATTTTCCAGGACTGGTGACACAGTGTTGGAGTTGTATTCAGATCTCACCCTGGATTATTTTCTGAGCACCAAAGACACAGGGATATAATCCATGTCAAGGTCCCTAAGTAATCTGGTTTGTTCAAATAATCTCAATTCACAGTCTATTTAGAGTTTTCCCACCTGTGGCCTTCCTATTTCTCCCTGAACTGCACATCTAACTTGATAATCCCCTTTCTAATCCCAAGGATACAGCTTTCTTGGTTTAGTTGAAGAAAGTGTGTAACCATTACCCTGCCTTGCTACACACACATCCCTCAAAAGTGTTCACCGCACATAGCTAAATACTACCCAGAACTACAATGGTATCTGATCCTCTCCCGTGTGTGAATAAAGCTTCCTTATAAGGAATTTCCTTCAATTGATGAGATTTCCTTGTCTTCTTCCAGTCTGAAAGAAAAATTTTCCAAAAACATAAACCTCTAAGATGGGTAAATTCCTTTGGGGCCCAATGTCCCAGTGTCTTCTCTGGGAATAACAGTAAGTTCCCAGATTTGTTCTATGTGTCCTTTAAGTCAATCATAGTGCTAGCATTCACTGCAAATCAGATCAAGACAGTGGTTTCAACCCTGTAGACCTTGTTAGCTAGTTTGGTGTGTGCTCTCATGGCACGTTTTGGCACCCTTGAAGCGTTGCGGCTTAGTAGAACCAAGCACAGGATGGGGTGTCCTTCCGGACTCAACAGTCAAAGCTTTGCCTCTTACTAGTCACATGCATGGCCTTAGGCAATCCTGCAGACTGAGCCTGTTCATCTACAAAATGTAGCTAAAAATTACCTTACGTTGTTTATAGGTTAAACTAGATGAACGGATGTGATGGTGTTTTCCACAGGGTGGATTTTGTTGCAAATGTAGATATGTGAATGATATGTGACTTTCAATGCCAGTCTTAACACAGGAGTGCCCTCTTGATACATTTCAGAACTGAAAGCATATCCTCTGAGTATGGGACCCAGAGAGACACTTTTTGGGAGAAGTTAAGCACACAGACAAACTTTGCCAACTTCTCCACAATGCCCGACCCAGTCAGATAGTAGAAGTAAAGGCAGGCTTCTTCAAAGCAGGATGTTTAAAACTCTCCAGCCCGGCTGAAAGCTCATCGAATGTTTTTCAGTCTCACCCCACACCATTAGAATCTTTGGAGTTGAGCCATCACAGATCCTTTTCTTTGCCCTTTAAGAAAATCCTTAATAAACAAATCTCGAGGCCAGGGCTACATTTCTAATGACTCAGTCCTCCCTGAGCACAGCTGGGTCACATAGCAGTTTACTTCCTTGATTAACTTGGCACTTACTTTGCTCCTGATTTTTATTACGAGGCAGCCTTGGGGATTCCTTGAAACATGGAAATAGAGCAAAGGAAGTTACATGTTCTGTTAAATGAAAGGGGTTGGGGCAAGATGGTCTCTCAGGGCCTTTCCAGTTCTGACATTTGAGAATTTTACGAACAAGTTTCTTTTCCATAATTTCTAAAGGAAACTTGTGTAGATGGAATAAGCTCAGGGTGAGGAAACTTGATTTTTGCCAGAGCTAACTGACAGATTCCAGCAGAGAAAGGAATGCTTTGGGCCACAAGGACTCTGACAAGGGTCTGAAGGAGCTCAATAGCCCTTGGGGTTTATTTCTGGAAAATAAGACCCTGGCCTTTGACCTCTCTAAATGAAGAAGTAACCCCAGGCATCCCAATAGCAATGTGGCCATGCTCAATGCCAGCAGCTGGAAATGGACAAGGACTTCTGCTGAGCTGAGAGTCTGGCATATAGTAAGAAAGAGGCGAAAGGAGCAGAAAAGGAAAACAGATTCTCTCCTGGCAGGTGGTACAATTGGCTTATGAACAGTTTCAGTCTCTCTGATATCAGGCTTCCATCTCAAAACAAAATTATAAGCAAAACTTGTCTGGGAGGTTATTACAAGGCCAGAACTAGACTGGAATGAGGTGAGAGAGGTACTTGCCTCAGGGATCAAAAACTCCATAATCAAATAATATTTTAATAAATCAAAATTAATGCCAAAAAACCATGATGAACAAAATATCAAAAATTTTTGTACACAGGATCAGTAACAGTGCCGTGCCAAGCCATAATGGAGCCTGAGGCAAAAGGAAAAATTAATTTGTAAGACTGATTTCATGGGAGTAATGTTAGAGAAACAGGAGCCTAGGAGAGCCAGGGTGACACCATTTTAAAATCAATTCCATGTTAAAACTAGCAAGGCACATTCCTTGCCAGTCACAGCCCGTGGTCATAAGATATTTATGGCTGAGAAAACAGCTTAATACCTGTAAGGATAAATGCCCACGACAGCAGAATGTCCACATGTCCCAATATCGCATAACAATATATGCTTCTAAGTTGATTATAGTCATGCTTTGATGTGCTTACACACTAAAATGCCAAGAATAGTTTTCTTTATATCAGCAAAATAATAAATTGTCATGCTGTCAGCCCACCAGCATGTAGACGTAACTTAGTTTTACATAGAAAATAAGACCACTGTATAAGAAAAGTTAAAGACAAGTCATTCCTCCTCTTGCTTCCTGAGGACGCCCTACTCTAACTGAGTAGCAGCTGAGGAGGCTTTACTCTGTAACTGAGTAGCAGCATTCAATAAACTGTCTCTTCTCTATGCGCTCTACAACTTGCCTTGAATTCCTTCCTGCCTTAGATCCAAGAACCCTCTCTTGGGGTCTGATCAGGACCCCTTTTTCTGACAACAGTAATACTTTCTGGGAGATTGCCAAGGCAGCATTTAGAGAATATGTTGCCCTTAAAGCCTATATCAGAATAAAAAAAGAAACAGTGACATCCTGCCTAAAGAACTTAAAATCTTTAAAGAAAAATAAAATCCAGGTTTAAAATCCAGTGTAAACTCAAATCCAGGTTTGCCTCATGTCAAATAACAAAAGTTTAGAAAGGGGGAAATAAAATTTGGAACAAGGAAAAAGACCAAACAAGGAAGGCAGTTTTGCTTAAGTCTTAAGAAATCAGAAATCAGAGATGGAGTGGGGGAGGGTGGGTGTTGCAGTGTTTTCTCTCTCGTTTAACATGATAAGAGTACAGCCTTTGAGATGGAGTCTCGCTGTGTCGCCCAGGCCGGAGTGCAGTGGCCGGATCTCCCGGGTTTAGGCCATTCTGTGTCGCCCAGGCCGGGTGCAAGCTCCGCCTCCCGGGTTTAGGCCATTCTCCTGCCTCAGCCTCCTGAGTAGCTGAGACTACAGGCACCCGCCACCTCGCCCGGCTAGTTTTTTGTATTTTTTAGTAGAGACGGGGTTTCACCGTATTAGCCAGGATGGTCTCGATCTCCTGACCTCGTGATCCGCCCCTCTCGGCCTCCCAAAGAGCTGGGATTACAGGCTTGAGCTACCGCGCCCGGCCCTTCTCTCTTGTTTAACATGATAAGAGTACAGCCTTCCGCCCCCCCCCCCCCCCACCACCGAAAAAAACAAATAAAAACTCAGATTTATTCTGGGTAAAAACAGGAACCACACTAGATTACCCGTGTTAAAATTCTACCTTAAAACAATTCTAATAATGAAAGAAGAAAACTAAAAAGTAGAAATACAGGAGAGAGAGGAAAAAAATGCCACTTTTGCAAATAATATATTTGTACATCAGTGAAAATCAAATCCCCAAATACCAAAGGTAAAGAAGGAGTTTTGCAAAGGTATTAGAATAGGAGATACTGGTGAGCTGCAATAATTTGCCGTCAATTAAAACAGGTCCAGCTGCTTTCTCCCCAGTGACCCAGAGACATGTAAAAAGTTCGCTGCTTCTCCTGAGCCAAAGCCTCTGTGGTGTCAGAACATAAAATAAATCTAAAAGAATCTGTTGAATTCCTATATCCTAAGGCCACCCTGCCAGAAAGAGGAGTCTACTTACAATTGTCACAACAATATTAAACACTTGAGTATTAAAGGAGGCAAGAAATGACATTTACACAGCACTTATTGAGTGCCAGATACTACCCAGTGCTTTAATGTTTTCAAAAACCTTGTGAGACGGTTTCTTACCAGCTGCTTTTTATGGATGAGAAATTAGCGAGTCAGGCCTTTTGCAAGGTCATCTAACCAGTGAGTGGGAAAGTTGGGATTCAAATCCAGGTTTGCCTCATGTCGAATACTACGCTCTTTCCATTCTATCACACTGTCTTCCCATTAATCCAGATCCATGTTTATTAAAGAACAAACTATAAAACAAGAATGAGAAAGATAAAAACAGGCGAATAGTAAAAATAGACCATGCTCTTGACTGGTAAAACTAAATTCAACAAAACAACACTCTCTAATTCAATATATGGTCTTATATAGTGCTAAATCAAATATTTATGGGGTAGTTTCAGTGTCTCTCCCAAGATACTTATTAATTGCAAAGGGAAAAGTAGTAACTTTGCAATAGAGAAATCTATTAGTCACATCTTAATTAGATGATCAAGGCCGGTATCACCAGGAATGACATAATGATATCATGTATCTCCCAATATAATGTGATAAGAAGGGCATATCGCTTCTGTGGTATTCTTGCAAAAAACACATAACCATAGTCTAAATAATGAGAAGCCATCAGACAAACCCAAATTGAGGGACATTCTACATAATACCTAGCCAGAAGTGACTGTGAAGGTCTCAAGAGAACACTTTAGGGTGATGGAAATGTTCTATATATCTTGAGAAAGGCAATGTTTAACACAGGGGTCTATGTTTCTTAAGACTCATTAACCTGTATGCTTAGAATCAGTGAACTTTATTCTATCTAAATTATATCTCAGTAAAGTTAATTTTAAAATGTTTAAACTTAATAAGTACCTATAAGGAAAAAAATTCCCTTTCCACTGCTAAAAGTTTCTTTGCTCTCCTGCCTCTTTCCAGAAAAATCTCAAATTTAGCAAGTCTTTCTGACTTTGGGCTCTGAGCAACCCTTACCTTGCAATCCTCCTTCCTGCTACATCCACTTGTCTGTGGTGGCCCCGAGTAGGACCCTGGAAATCCCCTCCTCATGAGGACTTCTCTCCCAGAACCTAGCTACATATCCAAAGTGAGAAGGTCTCCAGCTCATCTCCTGCTTATCATGAAAGTCACCTCCCCAGAAAAACCCTCCTTTATTCACTACCTTATCGCCCATAATTACTTTGTATCCCACGGCCCTGTTTAATTTTTATTGCACTACCTGATATATACGGGGTGCGTGGCGTGGCGGCGGCTGGGCGGCCCGGATCGCGGGGTCGTGGATCCCCACCACCAGGCGTTCTGGGGCCCCCAGCCACGGGGGGCGTGGCGTGGCTACTGCTGGGGGCCCACAGGTAGGTGTACACTGCCTGTGGTATTAGGAGTAATAATATGGTTATTATACATCAATGATCGATTTTCATAATCATCAATGGTACTAATAATAGGATACCATTGTTAATGTTGGAGTATTATTTTAAGTACCTGATTAGGCACGCTTAGTATTAATTATTAATATTAATGTTATTGAACAATATTATTAGTCCCTAATACTAATCATTACTTTCTCACCAGCATCACTTTGTATTGATTTAAGTAACATTTATTGCGGATATCATTATTTAATTATTAATGGTGATATTAATATTAATTACCATTCCAAATCGCTAACATTTTAATCCATTAACAATTTTAACGAAGTTTATTGTGATCATTAATATCGATTATTGGTATTAATATTTATTATATTTATTAATATTAATAATTAATAGACTTGTTCCTGATATCCACCGCGGAGAGGATGATATTACTTTAAACATGACAAAAGGTGTACACGCACCCAGTGATATTGCTTCAAATTTCTGCCCGAGAAGGGAGGATGAGACAGGCAATATCGCTGGGAGTAGACACACCTGGGATAATGTAATTCTTATTTAAGGGGAAGAGTATGATATGACTCCCAATACAGGCGTGGCGTGGCGGCGGCTGGCGGGGGCCGTGGCGTGGCAGCCGCTGGGGCCCCGGATCGCGGGGGTGTGGGTCCCCCGCCCCCCGGCGATCGCGGGCCGCCAGCCGCCGGGGGGCGTGGCGTGGCGGCCGCTGGGGCCCCGATCGCCGGGGGCCGCCAGCCGCCGGGGGCCTGGGTTCAGGCTATGAGCTGGGTTAGGTCTGCTGCACATGTTTTCTCGGTTTTCTCAGACCAGTAGCTTCTGGGAGATATTTTTTCTGATAGAAGACCACAGGAATGCAAAGGTGTGAGCAGAAAAACAGGATGCCTTTTAAGGTCTTCACTTAAAATTAGCATGTTGTAAATTTTACTCACATTTCACGGGTCAACACCAGTCCTTTGGAGGCTGAGGCAGAAGGATTGCTTGAGCCCAGGAGTTTGAGACCAGCCTGAGTAATACAGCAAGACCCTGTCTCTACGAATTTTTTTTTTTTTTTAGATGGAGTTTCGCTCTTGTTGCCCAGGTTGGAGTGCAATGGCGCGATCTCGGCTCACCACAACTTCCGCCTCCCAGGTTCAAGTGATTCTCCTGCCTCAGCCGCCTCCCGAGTAGCTGGGATTACAGGCATGTTCCACCACACCTAATTTTTGTATTTTTGTATTTCTAGTAGAGACAGGGTTTCTCCATGTTGGTCAGGCTGGTCTCCAACTCCTGACCTCGGGTGATCTACCTCGGCCTCCCAAAGTGCTGGGATGACAGGCGTAAGCCACTGCGCCCAGCAAAAAAATTGTTTTTAATTAGCCAGGTATGGTGGTATATGCCTGTAGTACCAGCTGTTTGGGAGGCTGAAGTGGGAGGATCACTTGAACCTAGGAGGTCGAGGCTGCAGTGAGCTGTGATCGTGCCCATGCACTGCAGCCTGAGTGACAGAGTGAGACCCTGTTTATTTTTTTTTTTTCAGATGGAGTCTTGCTCTGTTGCCCAGGTTGGAGTGCAGTGGTTTGATCTCGGCTCATTGCAACCTCCGGGCTGCCCCTGGTTCAGGTGATTCTCCTGCCTCAGACTCCCGAGTAGCTAGGATTATAGGCACCTGCCACCACACCTGGCTGATTTTTGTATTTTTTGTATTTTTATACTTTTAGTTTCACCATGTTGGCCAGGCTGATCTTGAACTCCTGACCTCATGATCCGCCCGCCTTGGCCTCCCAAAGTGTTGGGATTACAGGCGTGAGCCATCAAGCCAGGCCACTGCTCACCCAATTTTACCAAAAAGAAGACTGAGGGTTAGATCATAGCTTCTTAAACTTTAGAGTGTGTATGAATCACTGGTGGATCTTGTTAAAATTCAGATCCTGATTCAGGAGGTCTGGGGTGAGGCATGGCCCACTTGGAAGTAAAAGGCTACAAGGTCTAGGTCATTTGCCTCAAAGTCATCCCGCTGGTAAAGGTCAGTGCCAGGTTTTCAACCTAGCTTCAGTCTGACTCTAAAGCCTGTACTTTTATCATCTCTCAGAGACCCTGCTCCAAGATCTCTTGCAACTCTAAAATTCCAATTCTGGTGCCAGGTTAATTGGAGAAATGCAGATAAAATAATAGCAAGCATGTTCTTGTGTCCCAGCTGCTCCCAGTTGAAGGGGTGGCCTGCCCCTCCACACCTGTGGGTGCCTCTCGTTAGGTGGGACGAGAGACTTGAGAAAATGAAATAATACACAGAGACAAAGTATAGAGAAAGAAAAGCGGGACCCAGGGGACCAGTGCTGTGTTTTCAGAGGACCCACACTGGCACCGGCCTCTGAGTTCCCTTAGTATTTATTGATAATTATCTTTACCATCTAAACGATAGGGGAGTAGCTAGAAAATAGGATCATTGTAGGGAGGAAATCAGCAGTAAGACATAAGAACAAAAATCCTTGTAACATGAATAAGTTTAAAGGAAAATGCTGTGCCTTGAGATGCATATGCAAACATCTCCATAAACCTTTTAGCAGTATTGCTCCAGCAAGCCCCACCTTATTCCTAAAGGCGGTTTCTCCTTACTCAGTAAACAAGGCACACAATGGGTTTTACACCGAGATGTTCCATTGCCCAGGGACGGGCAGGATTTTTAACCATCAAGCCTCTTTCAGGTACTTGTTTAACAAAGACACATCCTGCACAGCCCAATATCCTTTTAACCTTAAATCACCTTCGCACATGTCTCTTGCAAGGACAAAGTTGGGGGTAGGGTCACAGATTAACAGCATCTCAAATACAGAACTAAATGGAGTCTCTCATGTCTACTTCCTTCCATATAGACACAGTAACAGGCTGATCTCTTTCTTTTCCCCACACCCAGTGAAGTAGTGAATGGAGATGCTTGGTTACTTTCTCAGGTCAAAGGAGGCTTCTGGGCAAGGCAGGAGCAGGCTTCTGTACTTTTGTTTTTTAAGATATGAGGTTTTGCTATTTTTGCCCAGGCTGGTCTTGAGCTCCTGGGCTCAAGCAATCCTCCTGCCTTGGCCTCCCAAAGTGCTGAGATTTTGGGGGTGAGCCACCACACACAGACTGTAGTTTTATAACTATATGACACTCAAAAGAATTTCTTCTCTGGCCTGGAAAGCCAAACTGACCCACTAGTGGTACAACTCAAAGACATGCCTCAGAGCTGGAGCAAATGTATAAAGAAGTCATTATAAAAATAGCAACCACAGGCCGGGCATGGTGGCTCATACCTGTAATCCCAGCACTTTGGGAGGCCGAGGAGGGTGGATCACCTGAGGTCAGAAGTTTGAGACCGGCTGGGCGCGGTGGCTCAAGCCTGTAATCCCAGCACTTTGGGAGGCTGAGACGGGCGGATCACGAGGTCAGGAGATCGAGACCATCCTGGCTAACACGGTGAAACCCCGTCTCTACTAAAAACAAAAAAAAACTAGCCGGGCGAGGTGGCAGGCGCCTGTACACCCAGCTACATGGGAGGCTGAGGCAGGAGAATGGCATAAACCCGGGAGGCAGAGCTTGCAGTGAGCCGAGATTCCGCCACTGCACTCCAGCCTGGGCGACAGAGCGAGACTCCGTCTCAGAAATAAATAAATACAAATTTAAAAAATAAAAAATAAAAAGTTTGAGACTAGCCTAGCCAACATGGTGAAACCCTGTCTCTACTAACAATACAAAAATTAGCTGGGTGTGGTGGTGGGTGTCTGTAGTCCCAGCTACTCAGGAGGCTGAGGCAGGAGAATCACTTGAACCCTGGAGGTGAAGGTTGGAGTGAGCCGAGATTGCACCATTGCACTCCATCCTGGGCAAGAGTGAACAAAACTTCGTCTCAAAAAACAAAACAAATAGCAACCACATATTGTGCCCTTAACTGTGTGCTAAGCACTTATTTAATTTTCATGATAGCCCTATGAGGTAGGACTGTTATCATTATCTTCACCCTCAAATAAAGAAACAGAGGTTAAATAACTTACCCAATGTACAACTAGAGAAAGGCAGAGCCAGCATTGACTACCAGAACCAGGATTTTGTGTAGACATATGTTCTATGTAGTACTGTTTTCAATTAATCATTCCAGCTGATTATGAAAAAGGATGGCAGCCTTGGGACAAAGGGTTTCTATACACTCCCACACACAATAAAATCCCCCATCAGACACGATGACTTACAAATATGGAATCATACATGACATGGCTGGCCCTCCTCTCTAATCTTCTTCTGAGAAGAAGATCTGCCAGATAGCAAAATAAGATAGTCTCATGGCCAGGCACAATGGCTCATGCCTGTAATCCTAGCACTTTGGGAGGCTGAGACAGGCAGATCACCTGAGGTCAGGAGTTCGAGACCAGCCTGGCCAACATGGTAAAACCCTGTCTCTACTAAAAATACAAAAAAATTAGCCAGGTTTGGTGGTGTGCATCTGTAATCCCAGCTACTCAGGAGACTGAGGCAGGAGAATTGCTTGAACCCGGGAGGTGGAGGTTGCAGTGAGCCGAGATCATGCCATTGCACTCCAGACAAGAGCGAGACTCTGTCTCAAAAGAGAATTTGAAAGTAAATAGATAAAAATAAAGATACAGTCTCAGAAATTATGGATTAATTAATATAGTTGGTTCAACTCAATTCTTCCCTGTTCATTCTAAGCCTACTATTTGCTCATGATCCATGCCTTCTAGTTAATTGAACTGTCATTTAAGAGATAATTTATGGCTAGGGGGAGCTGCTCAAGCTTATAATCCTAGCACTTTGGGAGGCCGAGGTGGGTGGATCACGAGGTCCGGAGATCAAGACCATCGTGGCTAACACAGTGAAACCCCGTCTCTACTAAAAATGCAAAAAATGAGCCAGGCGTGGTGATGGGTGCCTGTAGTCCCAGCTGCTTGGGAGGCTGAGGCAGGAGAATCACGTGAACCCGGGAGGCGGAGCTTGCAGTGAGTGGAGATCAAGCCACTGTACTCCAGCCCAGGCGACAGAGCGAGACTCCATTGTAAAAAGAAGGAAGGGAAGGGGAGAAGGAGAAGGAGAAGGGAAAACCACAATACCTCATAAAGTAGAATCTCATATCAAAGGATCAAAGGTCTAATCTGTGATGATAATAACAGCTAGCATTTGTTGATCATAATTTATGTCCTTTTTTAAAATTCTTTTTAAACATTTTTTCATTAAAAATATTTTAACTTAAAGAGATAGGGTCTCGCTATGTTGGCCAGGTTGGTATTGTCTTCTCATGCTCCCCCATCTACCTGGCCTCCAGTGATCTTCCTACTTCATCCTCCCAAAGTGCTGGGATTACAGGCACTGTCATAATCTATGTCCTTTGGACACATTATCTCATTTAATCTTCTCGATAACCTTATGAAGAAAGCTATTAGGAAAACTGGGTTTGAACCAGGCAGTCTGACTCCAGCCCTTACATACCACTGTCCTAACCACACACAGAGCTTTACTTCCTCTCCCTGAAACCAATCCTCTGTGCTGTGCACCCTCTGATGAGGGGAAGGTGTGCATTGTTTGGAGTTATAAAGAGAGGCCTAATGAAGAAATGGTAGCTGATGTACCTTGGACCAATAAATCAGGCACCAACTTATCTTTATCAACTGCTGGGTACAGTACCAGAACTTTTTTTTTTTTTTTGAGACGGAGTCTTGCTCTGTCGCCCGGGCTGGAGTGCGGTGGCCAGATCTCAGCTCACTGCAAGCTCCGCCTCCCGGGTTTACGCCATTCTCCTGCCTCAGCCTCCCAAGTAGCTGGGACTACAGGCGCCCGCCACCTCGCCCGGCTAGTTTTTTTGTATTTTTAGTAGAGACGGGGTTTCACCGTGTTAGCCAGGATGGTCTCGATCTCCTGACCTCGTGATCCGCCCGTCTCGGCCTCCCAAAGTGCTGGGATTACAGGCTTGAGCCACCGCGCCCGGCCACCAGAACATTATAAATAGACAATAAATGCTTAGTGAGCCCAAATATCTTGTTTAATTAAGAGTTAGCTATTGAAGGTGGTCTTGTGTATGTAGAAATGAAGGGCAGGGCATGCTGGTTGGAGGCCATGTTGCAGCACATCTTTGCCAAGAATAAGCTCAGCCTGTCCTGGGGAGTCACCTTGTCAACAATGGAGAGTTTATTCAGTCATTCAGCAAACAGGTTTTGAGTATCTACAATGTGCCAGGTATTGTGTTACCGGTTAAGGATATAAAGATGAGGCCGGGCGCGGTGGCTCAAGCCTGTAATCCCAGCACTTTGGGAGGCCGAGACGGGCGGATCACGAGGTCAGGAGATCGAGACCATCCTGGCTAACACGGTGAAACCCCGTCTCTACTAAAAATACAAAAAAACTAGCTGGGCGAGGTGGCGGGAGCCTGTAGTCTCAGCTACTCGGGAGGCTGAGGCAGGAGAATGGCGTAAACCCGGGAGGTGGAGCTTGCAGTGAGCTGAGATCCGGCCACTGCACTCCAGTCCGGGGGACAGAGCAAGACTCCGCCTCAAAAAAAAAAAAAAAAAGGATATAAAGATGAGTAAGATACAACCCCCAACTTCAAATGCTTCATGGTCTGGTTTTGTTTTGTTTTGTTTTGAGACGGAGTTTCGTTCTTGTTGCCCAGGCTGGAGTGCAATGGCGCGATCTCAGCTCACCACAAACTCCACCTCCCAGGTTCAAGTGATTGTCCTGCCTCAGCCTCCCTAGTAGCTGGGATTTCAAACATGTGCCACCACGCCCGGCTAATTTTGTATTTTTAGTAGCGACAGGGGTTCTGCGTGTTAGTCAGGCTGGTCTCGAACTCCCGACCTCAGGTGATCTGCCCTCCTCGGCCTCCCAAAGTGCTGGGATTATAGGCATGAGCCACCATGCCCGGCCTGCTTCATGGTCTTAAGAGGTTTGGTGAGGAGGGGCAGACAGGCACAGATGGAAACAAAGACATGTGTCATGCAGGCTTATAAATGACTTTGAAAGGGTCTAGAGAAAGAGCTGAGAGTGAAGAGAGGAAAAGCTGATGGGGGAAGGGAGAGAGAAGTTGGGCAAGGACCATCAGGACCCTATAAGCAGTGAGACTCAGAGGACAAGGAGGTCAGTATGAGAGTGTTGGGGTAGGTAGGGGAGCATGAGAAAACCATGGGCAGAAGAGACCAGCTAGGGCATTGTAGACCCAGGTGAAGCGCCGCTGGACTCCTTGTAAATGCACACTCAGGCCCCAAATAGATGCCTTTAGACATTTTAGACATGATCCTGTGGTAAGATTAAAAAGGCAGCTGTTTTCTATGTTTCAGGCAACAACTTCTAGGAAACACTTATGCATTTGCCTTTCTTTCTTTTTTTTTTTTTTGAGATGGAATTTCATTCTTGTTGCCCAAGCTGGAATGGTGCGATCTCGGCACACTGCAACCTCCACTTCCTGGGTTCAAGTGATTCTCCTGCCTCAGCTTCCCGAGTAGCTGGGATTAGAGGCACACCCCACCACGCCAGGCTAATTTTTCATATTTTTAGTAGAAACGGGGTTTCACCATGTTAGCCAGGCTGGTCTCGAACTCCTGACCTCAGGTGATCCACCTGCCTCAGGTGATCCACCTACCTCAGCCTCCCAAAGTGCTGGGATTACAGGTGTGAGCCATCATGCCCGGCCGTGTTTGCCTTTTTTTTTTTTTTTAACTCCTAGTGACCTAGTTATTGAAAGGAGCAGGAAAAATGGTCACACCCCTAACATTCCTGCATAAAGTATTTTTCAACATCAGAAGTCATCCAGTAAATCTTCATGGAGTGTCTACCATGTACTACGCAGGGGCCAAGGAGCTGAGGATACAGCTGTGAACAGAATCCCTGACTTCATGGAGTTTACATTCAAGTGGGGCCACAGACAGCCAAAAAAACCCCAATAGATACGCAGCATGTGAGGGATTGACATACAACATAAGTAAAGGAAAGAAAGCAGGGTAAGGAGGGAGAATGATGCTGGGGAGGGGATATTCTGTACGGGTGGTACCTATAATCCTAGCATTTTGGGAGGCCAAGGAAAAAGGATCACTTGAATCCAGGAGTTCAAAACCAGCTTGGGCAACATAGTAAGACCCTGTCTGTACAAAAATTAAAAAATTAAAAAATGAATAAATGAAAAGACCACCCTGATGGAGTGACAGTGGAGCCAAGACCGAGCCAAGACCTGAAGAGGTGAGAGGTTAGCGGATGGCTTGGAGAAGAAGAAATTAAAGTGCTTGATGTATTTTAGAAGTTACAAGGAAGCCTGTGTGGCTGGAGAGAGCATGGAAGGGAAGAGTGGTAGGAGAGGAGCACAGAGGACCAGAAATTAATCCTGCAGGGGGCCTTTGGCTTTTGCTCTGAGTTAGACGTGAGCCTTGGAGAGTTTGCACAGAAATGGGCCAAGGTCTGGTTTACCTTCTTAAGGATTACTCAGGCTTCTGTGTGAGGGCTGGAATGCAGGAGACAGGGGTGGGCAAAAGGAAACCAGTTGGGAGGCTATTGAGAACTGGGAGAGGGAGGCTGGTGTTTTGGGCGAGGGTGGGAGCAAGAGGAAACTGCAAAAGTTGATCTTGTTCTGGAAATATTTTGAAGGTACAGCCAAAAGGATTTGCTGATGGGTTGGATGGGAGAGAGAGAGAGTAGTCAGGATAATTTGCATTCCAAGCCTTTTGGCCAGACAAGCTGCCAGTTATTAAGACCGGGAAGACTTTTTTTTTTTTTTTTTTTTTTTTGAGACGGAGTCTCGCTCTGTCACCCAGGCTGGAGTGCTGTGGCCGGATCTCAGCTCACTGCAAGCTCTGCCTCCCGGGTTTATGCCATTCTCCTGCCTCAGCCTCCTGAGTAGCTGAGACTACAGGCGCCCGTCACCTCGCCCGGCTAGTTTTTTGTATTTTTTAGTAGAGACGGGGTTTCACCGTGTTAGCCAGGATGGTCTCGATCTCCTGACCTCGTGATCCACCCGTCTCGGCCTCCCAAAGTGCTGGGATTACAGGCTTGAGCCACCGCGCCCGGCCAGAGAAGACTTCTTGAGAAGAACCTCTTTGAGGTTGGAATTCAAAAGCTTGGTTTTGGACACATTAGCTTGAGATGCCTATTAGGATATACAAGCCCTGAGTTCAGGAGAGAGGTCAGAGCTGGGGACTGTAGTTATCAGAGTAAAGATAGTAATTAAAGTCACAGGACTGGGTGAGATCACCTAGAGAGTGGTCACAGGTAGAAAAGAAATCTGACCCTCAGGGCTCTCCAGTGTGTGGAGGAGGAAGCCAGGGAAATAGATTGACAAGGAGCAGTCAAGGAGGAAGGAGGAGAGTCCGGAGACAGCAGTATCCTGGAAGCCAACTGCTGCCAAGAGGGGAGCAAGATAGAGATTGAAGGTTAACTGTTGCATTTGGCAAGATAGAGTAGTGGGGATGGAAGCCTGGTGTCCCTATCAGTATTTGATGGAAAAAATGGGAGGGGATGAGGAGATTGCAAGAGCAGAAAGTGCAGTCAAGAAAGGCCGGGCATGGTGGCTCATGCCTTTGTAATCCCAACACTTTGGGAGGCTGAGGTGGGCAGATCATGAGGTCAGGAGTTCAAGATCAGCAGCCTGGCCAACACAGTGAAACCTCGTCTCTACTAAAAATACACAAAAAAATTAGCCAGGCGTGATGCGTTCGCTGGTAATCCCAGCTACTCAGGAGTCTGAGGCAGGAGAATCGCTTGAACCCAGGAGGCGGAGTTTGCAGTGAGTCGAGATTGCGCCACTGCACTCCAGCCTGGGTGACACAGTGAGACTGTTTCACACACACAAGAAAAAGTGCAGTCAAGAAGTGGAATTGAAGGCTGGGCGTGGTGGCTCATGCCTGTAATCCCAGCGCTTTGGGAGGCTGAGGCAGGTGAATCACTTGAGGTCAGGAGTTCGAGACCAGCCTGGCCAGCATGGTGAAACCCTGTCTCCCCTGAAAATACAAAAATTAGTTGGGTGTGGTGGTACACACCTGTAATCCCAGCTACCTGGGAGGCTGAGGCAGGAGAATCGCTTGAACCAGGAGGCAGGGGTTGCTGTGAGCTGGGATCACGCCACTGCACTCTAGCCTGGGTGACAGAGGAAGACTCTGTCTCAAAAAAAAAAATTGAACTGGGGCTGGGTGTGGTGGCTCATACCTATAATCTCAGCACTTTAGAAGGCTAAGGCAGGAGGATTGCTTCAGCCCAGGAGTTTGAGACCAGCCTGGGCAACATAGTGAGACCCCCAATCTCTACAAAAGATTAAAAATTAGACTGGGTGCAGTGGCTCACACCTGTAATCTCGATTCTTTGGGAGGCCAATGCAGGAGGATAGCTTGAGCCTAGGAGTTTGAGACCAGCCTGGGTAACATAGTGAGACCCTGTCTCTATTTAAAAAATTTTTTTTTAATTAATACAAAATAAAATAAAAATTAGCTGGGCATAGTGGCACATGTCTGTAGTCCTAGCTACTCCAGAGGCTGAAGTAGGAGGATTCCTTGAGTCCAAGAAATCAAGACTGCAATGAGCTGTGATCACGCCACTGCGCTCCACCCTGGGTGACAGAGTGAGACCCTGTCTTAAAAAAAAAAAGAAAAAAAGAATCGGGATTGGAGAGGGATCAAGAAGGAAGGCATTATTTCATAGTTTTAGGCAAGAGAAAATGGAAAACCAGTAGAGGAAGAAATTGACCATGCAGAGGAGAGGAGTGGGGCTTGCTAGAGCGATGTCCTGACATCATTGCGAGTGGGTGGAAGTGGGTGCATATGTAGCATGAGGTGGGCTAGATGGGTGCACCAGCAGTTCACTCATTGTCAAAAGAGGGAGGGCAGGGTACATCGTGGGCACCTCTGTTGGGGGAACATGTGGACATTCTCTTCTGACTGCTTCCCATTCCGTCCTGCTTTGTCCATATGTTGTCGTGCTGCTGTTTTCATCAACTTTAAGATGCATCTTTTTCATATTTTGACATCAACATGGTGAAACTGGAGTAAATCTTAAAATCCATGGAATATCGGGCTGGGTGCGGTGGCTCACGCCTGTAATCCCAGCACTTTGGGAGGCCAAGGCGGGTGGATCACGAGGTCAGGAGATCAAGACCATCCTGGGTAACAGAAACCCCATCTCTACTAAAAATACACAAAATTAGCCAGGCTTGGTGGCGGGCACCTGTAGTCCCAGCTACTTGGGAGGCTGAGGCAGGAGAATTGCTTGAACCTGGGAGGTGGAGGTTGCAGTGAGCCGAGATCACACCACTGCACTCCAGCCTGGGCGACAGAGTGAGACTCTGTCTCAAAAAAAAAAAAAAAAAAATGGAATGTCTAAGTGTTGGTATTTATTTCTTCTAGGTGCTACATACAACGCAGAAGACTTTTTGTCAAAGGTGACTTGGATACGTTGAACTGTGGAACGTTGTTACTTTGGCTCCAACTAGATCCCTCTGTTGCAGAGGGCAAAGTGGGGCCCTGCAGATGCTGTTCACTTTAACAGTTGGGAAAAGAAGCCGACATCTTTATAATAGTAACAAACTTTGGGCTGCGGCGTTCTCTTTGTTACACATACATTCAGCCCAAGCCTCTGCAGATGGGACCCAGGTGTCCGGCGAGGCCAGACAGGTGAGGCTGGCCCTCTGCCCACCAGCTCTCACAGGAGTGTGGGAGACCCTCTGCCCACTCTCACAAGAGTGTGGGAGACCAAGGACAAGGCGATACTTGGCCCACACCTGAAACTGGACAGAAACTCCTGACTCAGAGGCCAAGACTTCCACCAAGTCAATAAGAGCTGGGCCCCTGTGTGGTGAACACATCCTGTGTGGTGACGACAAGGAGAAGTCCAAGGGTCTGAGAATGGGAACAGTGTCACGGCATTGCTGGTGGGGTTACTGCTCCAGCACTGTTGACTATTAACAGGCGTGACCTTTTTACTTCTCGGATGTGTGGGGACGGAACTCCCATCCTCCTTTTCTGTGATCTGAGTCTGGGAATGGTTCAGGAGGTTCCCTTTGTCCCTTTGTTCATAAGACAAATAGCTGGGTACTTACCACACGCTGTAAGCACGGGATACACAATTCTGAGCAAACCCAGACCGAGCCTCTGCTCTCAGAGCTTATATCTAGTCATGGAGATGCATTAATGAAAGAATAACAATAATAGGTTTTCTCTTTTTCTTTTTTTTTGAGATGGAGTTTTGCTCTTATTGCCCAGTCTGGAGTGCAATGGCCCGATCTTGGCTCACTGCAACCTCCACCTCCAGGGTTCAAGCGATTCTCCTCCCTCAACCTCCTGAGTAGCTGGGATTACAGGCATGTGCCACCACGACCCGCTGATTTTGTATTCTTAGTAGAGATGGGGTTTCTCTCTGCTGGTCAGGCTGGTTTCGAACTTCAGACCTCAGTTGATCTGCCCACCTCGGCCTCCCAAAGTGCTGGGATTACAGGCGTGAGCCACCGCACCTGGCCACAATAGTAAATTTTAAAAACCTACTTTAAGGAAACTGTATGCCAGCCCCTGTTTTAAGCACCCTACAAATATTAACTGCTGTATAATAATCTAAGAACTGCTAGATGCAGTGGCTCACGCCTGTAATCCCAGCACTTTGGGAGGCTGAGGCAGGTAGATTACCTGAGGTCAGGAGTTCAAGACCAGCCTGGGTAACACAGTGAAACCCCATCTCTACTAAAAATGCAAAAGTTAGCTGGGCATGGTGGTGTGTGCCTGTAATCCCAGCTACTTGGGAGGCTGAGGCAGGAGAATCACTTGAGCCTGGGGGATGGAGGTTGCAGTTAACCAAGATCGCGCCATTGCACTCCAGCCTGGGTGACAGAGCAATACTCTGTGAAGAAGAAGAAGAAAGAAGAAAGAAGAAGAAGAAGAAAGAAGAAAGAAGAAAGAAGAAAGAAGGAAGAAGGAAGAAGAAGAAGAACCAACCTAAGAGCTAGGTATTATTAATATCAACCCTGATTTACAGACAAGAAAAACTGAGGCACAGAGAGGTGAATTTGCCCAAGGTCGCAGCTCATAAACAGTGGAGTTGAGATTCCAACCCAAGCAGTTTTGCCCAGGAGTCCCAGCTCTTAGCCAGTGTGGCTAAGTTGCCTTTGTTATTCTGTCCAACTCAGTTATTCTGATATAAAACTTTCTTTGAGGATGAAAATGACTGTCAATGAAAAAAAATAAAAATAAGCTTTTAAAGATTTAAAGATAGTTTTAATCAGAAGTCTTCCTGAGGGCTATAGACCAAGACTGGTAGCCCAGGAGCAGTTCTGTGAGACTACTGGGTCAAGTATTTCAGCCTATGGCTCATATACAGGCAGTGGGGGTTCAGTATGTTCAAAGTCACATCAGACTTGTTCAGCGGTTGCATTAAAACAGAATCACTTTGAGGTTTCAGTGTAAGAGCACAACTGGTTATAGATTACAGAGGCATCATCATTGACCTTGTCAGAGGTTATCTTATGTGTAGGCAAAGGCAAACACTGGAGTCATTTATCTTTTAAGGAATACAGTGACTCAGGCAAGGTGTCTTGTTTTGTCTTCAAAGCTTCTTTCCAGAGAGCTGTGCATAGACAAGAGTCAGGGGCTTCGTGAAATTAAGCAAGCAGAAATGAGCAAACACGACTTCTTATGTTTGCTACTTTGTCTCATATGACTCATCAAGGAGGAAGGGATTTTAGCATCTGACAAGCCAGCTGTAGCTTTGAGGACTGTTTGGGGAGCCTGCTGGGCACTGAGTAATAAGCAATTTGCATCTCACTTCTGTAGTATCTTGCATCTTGGTTTCTCTTCCCATCCTGCTCTTCATAACTCCCTCTTTTGGCTTATCCACCGCTCACTTAGTCTTTGATGCTTTTACTTTGACCTCCCAGACTTTTCTGTTGGAGTGAGCAGTTCTGTTTTCTTTGAGCTGTGCAGCAGCAGTCTCCTTGGCTAAACTCAATCCAGCACAGGACCACTCCCAAGAAAGGACCTGCTCAATATGTGCAGAGAGCGGGGGAGTAATGGGAGGTAGAGATTGAAAATCAGATTTTTTTGGTTTTGTTTTGTTTTTTTTTTTCCCTGAGACGGAGTCTCACTCTGTCGCCCAGGCTGGAGTGCAGTTGCCAGATCTCAGCTCACTGCAAGCTCCGCCTCCCAGGTTTACGCCATTCTCCTGCCTCAGCCTCCTGAGTAGCTGGGACAATAGGCGCCCGCCACCTCGCCAGGCTAGTTTTTTGTATTTTTCAGTAGAGACGGGGTTTCACCGTGTTAGCCAGGATGGTCTTGGTCTCCTGACCTCGTGATCCGCCCGTCTCAGCCTCCCAAAGTGCTGGGATTACAGGCTTGAGCCACCTCGCCCGGCTCTGAAAATCAGATTTTAAGAATAGAAGCATTAGCTGGGTGTTGCCGTGCATACCTCAAGGTTGAGGTGGGGGATTCACTTGAGTCCAGGATTTTGAGGCTGCAGTGGACTGTGACATGCCACTATACTCTATTGAAAATAAAAGGTAACAATTAAAAAAAAAAAGAATAGGAGTAGCTCTAGACCAAGATTGTCTATCCTGGCCAATGAAATAGTCTTTACACAACCTCATCTTTTCCATAGGCTAGTTAAATGGGCCCCGAGCTATTCAGGACTCAACACTTTTCCAATAAAAATAAAAGTTCCTTTAGTACCTTCCACGTTACCAAGCCCATTTAGAGTTCTGATCTCCTTTGGCTTCACCAACAACCCTGGGAGGTATTCCTGGGAGAACACAGAGGTCTCCGAGTCTTCAAAGCTACACACTTCACTTGTCAGACACTGAAATTCCTCACTCCTTGGTGAGTCATTTGCATTTCCAAAGTGAGTTTCCTTTCAGAAGAGCTGGGCTGAAATGTGGTTGTAAGTGACTGGGCATTAGAGCTGGCAGAACACAACAGAGACTCTATGCACTTTCTTTTTTTTTTTGAGACGGAGTCTTGCTCTGTCGCCCAGGCTGGAGTGCAGTGGCCGGATCTCAGCTCACTGCAACCTCCGCCTCCCGGGTTCACGCCATTCTCCTGCCTCAGCCTCCCGAGTAGCTGGGACCACAGGCGCCGGCCACCTCGCCCGGCTAATTTTTTGTATTTTTAGTAGAGACGGGGTTTCACCGTGTTAGCCAGGATGGTCTTGATCTCCTGACCTCGTGATCCGCCCGTCTCGGCCTCCCAAAGTGCTGGGATTACAGGCTTGAGCCACCGCGCCCGGCCTCTATGCACTTTCAACTCCAGACTCTTCTACGACCTCTTTCTACCTCTCAGACAGGGTGGGTGGGACAGTTTCATAGGCAGTGTCTGGCTACAATTTTTCAAGAACCAAAACTTGAATGACTGCCATCATTAGGCTCTAAAGCCAAAAATTGGCCTGAATTTCCCCCCAAAGGAATAAGCACCTATTACTTTTCTTTGTATGCTGAAAATTCAGGAAAGCTTCTGATAACACAACCATTTAGTGTTACATGCAAGAAATTCTTCCACTTTAAGGTCAAGAGTTTGGCATGTGTTTCCTGAAGCCCCTTCTGAATCATGTTATTTCTAACAAGAAGATATGAATTGTCTATATTTCATAAGATTTAGTGAAGATTAAATGAGAGTTAGTCCATTCATAGTGTTCCCCATACCTGTTAAAAATTTTTTCCTTCCAAAATTATTATGCTCTCTGTATTAGACCAATTATAGAAGCAGCTGATGACTTGAGAAGTATTGTAAATAGAACAAATTTTGACTTTAGCTGGGAAAGGATCAGAGATTCAGTCCCTTCTTACTGAGTCCAGAATTGGTGGTGGATCTGGATTCGGGAAATCAGGCTGATGTCAGAGCCATTTCATTCCCTGCCCCCACCCCCAGCCCAGCATACACAGCACAGCTCCAAAGACCCAGGGTGCCTTCTGCAGGCAGTTCCTTCATATGCTAATGAACAGTTACAAAAGCTGAACAGCAGGACCAAACTGGTTTCTGTGGCCCCAGGCAGCTGGGAATTACTGTCTTACCCTTCTTCCCAGAGATTTTGCAGACCCTCCCTCTTCCACATTCCCACCAGCTGTCCTTAAATTGCCAGGAACCCACCTGTTTTAACTCTTCTCTCTTGGCCTGTGTGACCCTCCGTTATCTTTCTTATCAAATGCTGACGCTTGAGTTCTACAAGCCCCTCTGCCTCTGGCTTCCTCTCGTTACCATCCCTTCTTACAGGCCTTTGTCTTTCCTTCAGATGCCCCAGGGATTCCAGGCAAACAACAGCTTCTGACCAGCCCCATCAGTACTAAGCACCCTTGAGGGGGTCCCAGTGGCAGAGCCCACAGCCCTTTAGCCTTTTGAATATTCACAATGTTCTTGTAAGGCAGGTAACATATCCCCATTTTATAAGATACAACAGGGCCAGGCCTGGTGGTTCATGCCTGTAACCCTAGCACTTTGGGAGGCCGAGGCAGGTGGATTGCCTGAGCTCAGGAGTTCGAGACCAGCCTGGGCAATATGTTGAAACCCCATCTCTACTAAAAAAAAACAAGAAAAAAACATTATCCGGGCGTCGTGGTGGATGCCTGTAATCCTGGCTACTCAGGAGGCTGAGGCAGGAGAATCACTTGAACCCAGGAGGCAGAGGTTGCAGTGAGCCAAGATCATGCCATTGCACTCCAGCCTGGGTGACAGAACAAGACCGTGTCTCAAAAACAAAAAACAAGGCCGGGCGCGGTGGCTCAAGCCTGTAATCCCAGCACTTTGGGAGGCCGAGACGGGCGGATCACGAGGTCAGGAGATCAAGACCATCCTGGCTAACACGGTGAAACCCTGTCTCTACCTAAAAAATACAAAAATCTAGCTGGGCGAGGTGGCGGACGCCTGTAGTCCCAGCTACTCGGGAGGCTGAGGCAGGAGAATGGTGTAAACCCGGGAGGCGGAGCTTGCAGTGAGCTGAGATCCAGCCACTACACTCCAGCCTGGGCAACAGAGCAAGACTCTGTCTCAAAAAAAACAAAAACAAAAAAAAAGAGAAGAAAAAGAAAACAGGCACCCAAAGAAATGAAGTATAACTTAACCAGGATTGTAAGTGACAAGAGCCAGCATTCAATCCAGTCGGACACTGCCCAAGCCCTTCCTCCTAATCAAAATGACTCCCTTCTAGAGGCAAGAGACATTTCT
>NC_045455.1:95245351-95246109 GCF_002776525.5 Piliocolobus tephrosceles
CCCAGGCTAGAGTGCAGTGGCCGGATCTCAGCTCACTGCAAGCTCCGCCTCCCGGGTTTACGCCATTCTCCTGCCTCAGCCTCCCGAGTAACTGGGACTACAGGCGCCTGCCACCTCGCCCGGCTAGTTTTTTTGTATTTTTAGTAGAGACGGGGTTTCACCGTGTTAGCCAGGATGGTCTTGATCTCCTGACCTTGTGATCCGCCCGTCTCAGCCTCCCAAAGTGCTGGGATTACAGGCTTGAGCCACCGCGCCCGGCTAAGAGACATTTCTAATTGGAGGAGGGATGAGGCAACTCTGAAGTCTGAAGGAAAACAGCGTCCATGACAGACCAAGATGCAGAACCACTTTGTGGAATCCACAGATCTGGCCCTGCTGGGTCACAGGTTCTCACCCTAGTTTCCCTCCCTGCCACAATCTTGCTGAGGCTTGTCCTTGATGCTAACTACATGTAGCTTTCACACGCAGAATTGAGAGCACACACTGGTCTCAATTCCTCCTTTGACATCTGTGACTGGTTTTTGTAGGTACATCTGTCTCACGTCACTGTGTTAAACTCTAAGATCTTGGGCTTTTAGGAAGTGGCTCTGATCTTTGTCTCTCTCACCCTGATGTTTTATGAGGATGATGGCCTAACAGGGTCCTGCCAGGTTGCAGAGGGAAGACCTTTAAACAAGATGACTTGTTTAAATACTCTATGGTTGGCTGGGCACAGTGGCTCACGCCTGTAATCCAGGCACTTTGGGAGGCCAAGGCGG
>NC_045456.1:0-35762 GCF_002776525.5 Piliocolobus tephrosceles
TTAGCTCTGAGAGGTTTGATGGACTGAAGCCTTCTTCTCTCATCTCATCAAAATCATTCTCTGACCAGCTTTGATCCGTTGCTGGCGATGGGCTGTGCTCCTTTGCAGGAGGAGATGCGCTCTTATTTTTTGAATTTCCAGCTTTTCTGCCCTGCTTTTTCCCCATCTTTGTGGTTTTATCTGTCACTGGTCTTTGATGATGGTGACGTACTGATGGGGTTTTGATGTAGGTGTCCTTCCTGTTTGATAGGTTTCCTTCTGACTGTCAGGACCCTCAGCTATAGGTATGTTGGAGATTGCTTGAGGTCCACTCCAGACCCTGTTTGCCTGGGTATCAGCAGCAGAGGTTGCAGAAGATAGAATATTGCTGAACAGCGAGTGCACCTGTCTGATTCTTGCTTTGGAAGCTTCCTCTCAGGGGTGTACTCCACCCTGTGAGGTGTGGGGTGTCAGACTGCCCCTAGTGGGGGATGTCTCCCAGTTAGGCTACTCAGGGGCCAGTGACCCACTTGAGCAGGCAGACTGCCCCTTCTCAGATCTCAACCTCCGTGTTGGGAGATCCACTGCTCTCTTCAAAGCTGTCAGACAGAGTCGTTCGCGTTTCACAGGCTTCTACTCCTTTAGCTGAGCCCTGTCCCCAGAGGCGCAGTCTACAGAGACAGGCAGGTTTCCTTGAGCTGCTGTGAGCTCCACCCAGTTCCAGCTTCCCAGCGGCTTTAGTTACCTACTTAAGCCTCAGCGATGGCGGGCGCCCCTCCCCCAGCCTCGCTGCTGCCTTGCGGTTAGATTGCCGCAGACTGCTGTGTTAGCAAGGAGAGAGGCTCCGTGGGCGTGGGACCCTCCCGGCCAGGTGTGGGATACAATCTCCGGTGTGCCGGTGTTACAGCGCAGTATTGGGGTGGGAGTTACCCGATTTTCCAGGTGTTGTGTGTCTCAGTTCCCCTGGCTAGGAAAAGGGACTCCCTTCCCCCTCGCGCTTCCCAGGTGAGGCGATGCCTCGCCCTGCTTCAGCTCCCGCTGGTCGGGCTGCAGCAGCTGACCAGCACCGATTGTCCGGCACTCCCGAGTGAGATGACCCCAGTACCTCAGTTGAAAATGCAGAAATCGCCGGTCTTCTGTGTCGCTCGCGCTGGGAGATGGAAACTGAAGCTGTTCCTATTCGGCCATCTTGCTCCGCCCCCCGGTTATTATGTTAAGTAAAATAAGCCAAGAACAGAAAGACAGATACTGCATGATCTTACTCATATGTGGAATCTAAATAAAATTGAACTCATAGAACTAGAGAGTACAGTAGTGGTTACCAGAGGCTGGAGATGGGGGAGTGGAGAGCAAAATAGGGAGGGATTAATCAAGGGTTACAAAGTTACAGTTAGATAGGAGAAATAAGTTTGGGTGTTCTATTGCACAGTAGGGTGACTATGATTAACAATATTGTATTGTATATTTCAAAATAGCTAGAAGAAACTATTTTGAATATTCTCTCCACAAAGAAATAAGTGTATGAGTTGATGGATGTGCTAAATACTCTGATTTGATTATCACACCACATATACATGTATTGAAACATTACACTACACCTCATAAGTATGTACAATTATGTGTCAATTAAAAGCAAAATAAAAAAGAAGAAAAATAAAATAAAATATAAAATATATAATATCCTTCTTTGTCACTTATACCACTTTCTGCAGAAAGGCTATTATTCCATCTAGTACTAGTCTGGCCACCCTAGGTGTCTTGATTAGTATTTGCATAGAATGCCTTTTCCCATTCTTTTACTTTCAATTCATTTTTGTGTTTGGATCTAAAGTGAGTCTATTATAACCAGCATACAGTTAAATCATATTTATAATCCATTATGCCAATCTCTGCCTTTTGATTGGAGAGTTTAATACATTCATATTGAAAATAATTACTGATTTAAAAAAAGGACTTCTGCCATTTTGCTATTTGTTTTTTATATGTGTTATAACTATTTTGCTGCTCAATTCCTAAATAATTACCCGGTTTCATTTGATTAATAGTTTCAGTACACTGTTTATCTCTCTTCATTTCTTTTGATTCTCTATTCATTTCCTCTCTATATATCTTTAAGGGGTTGTTTTAGTGGTTACTCTGGGAATTACAACTAACATCTTGACTTTAAAACACTCAAACTTGAATTAATATCAACATAGTTTCAATAGCATTTTAAAAATCCTCTTTTATAACTCTCTCCCATTTGATATTATCACAAATTATATTGTTACACATTGTGTGCCCATCATGCACTCATATTTTAAATCATCTAGCAGTAAAAGGAGGAGTTATAAACCTAAAATCTAAGACTACTGGCTTTTATGTTTACCTGTGTAGCTACCATTACTCTTATTCTTTATTCCTTTTTATGGCCTTGAGTTCCTTTCATTTCAGCCTGAATGAATTCCTTTAGCATACACCTTAGGGGAGGCCTACTAGTGACAAACTGGCTCAGTCTTTGTTTATCAAAAACAATTTAATTTCTCCTTTATTTTAGAAGGATAGTTTTGCAGATACACAATTCTTGATATTTTTTTTCTTCCAGCACTTTAAATATGTCATCCCACTCTCTTTTGGCCTCCACAGTTCTGACAAGAAATCAGCTTTCCCCCTCTCTTTTGCATTTTTGGTTGATATATCATAGTTGTATATATTTTGTGGGTACATGTGATATTTTGATACATGGATACAATGTGTAATAACAAAACCAGAGTAAATAGGATACCCATCACCTCAAATATTTATCTTTTCCTTCTGCTGGGAATATTACACTTCTTCTTATCCAGCTATTTTGAAATATACGACAAATTATTGTTAATTGTAATTTCCCTGCTGTACTACTGAATACTAGAACTTATGCCTTCTACCTAATTCTGTTTATGTACCTATTAAACAACTTATCCTTTGCACATGAAAAGTTGCTTCTTTTGCTACTTTCAAGATTCTCAGTTTGTGTTTCAACAGTTTTATGACAATGTGTCTTAGTGTAAATATATTCTTTTAAATTGTTTTCTTTCAATTTTTGTGAGTACATAGTAGGTGTATATATTGGGGTACATGAGCTATTTTGGTACAGCATGCAATGCATAATAATCACATAATGGAAAATGGAGTATCCATCACCTCAAGTATTAATCCTTTGTGTTACAAACAATTCAATTATACTATTTTAGTAATTTTTCAATGTACAGTTAAATTATTGATTTTAGTTCCTCTGTGGTGCTATGAAATACTAGGCCTTATTCATTCTTTCTAACTTTTTTTGTACCCATTAATTATCCATACATCCCTGAGCTTCCCACTATCCTTCCCAGCCTCTGGTAGTTAACATTCTATTCTCTATCTCTATTAGCTCAATTGTTCTGAATTTTAGATCCCACAAATAAGTGAGAACACGTGAGAATTGTCTTTCTGTGCCTGGCTTATTTCACTTAACATGATGACTTCCAGTTCCATTCATATTGTTGCAAATGAAAAAAATCTCATTATTTTCTATGGCAGAATAGTATACCATCGTGTATATGCACCACATTTTCTTTATCCATTCTTCTGTTGATGGACACTTAGGACAACCTAAGGAACAGTTAGGTTGCTTCCAAATGTTAGCTATTGCAAACAGAGCTGCAACAAACATAGGAGTGCAGATATCTCTTTGGTATACTGATTTTCCTTCTCTTGGGTATACACCAGCAGTGGGATCCCTGGGTCATATGATAGGTTCATGTTTAGTTTTTTGAGGAACCTCGAAACTCTTTTCCATAGTGGTTGTGATAATTGTAGATTCCAACCAACAGTGTATGAGGGTTCCCTTTCTCCACATCCTCATCAGCATTTGTTATTGCCTCTTTTGAATATAAGCTGTTTTTAACTGGGGTGAGATGATATCTCATTGTAATTTTTATTTGCATTTCTCTGATGATCAATAACATTGAGCACCATATCAGATGTCTGTTTGTCATTTGTATGTCTCCCTTTGAGAAATACCTATTCAAATCTTTTGCCCATTGTTTAATCAGATTATTAGATTTTTTCCTATAGAGTTGTTTCAATTCTTTATATATTCTGGTTATTAATCCTTTATCAGATGGGTAGTTTGCAAATATTTTCTCCCATTCTGTGAGGTGTCTCTTCACTTTGTTTATTGTGTTTATTGTTTCCTTTGCTGTGCAAGAAGCTTTTTAACTTGATGAGATCTCATTTGTCCATTTTTTTCTTTCATTGCCTGTGTTGGTGGGGTATTACTCAAAAATTTTTTGCATAGCCTAATAAGCTGGAGGTAAATCCCACTTGGTCAGGATGAATAATATTTTTAATATACTGTTGAATTTGGTTTGCTAGTATTTTGTTGAGAATTTTTGCATCAATATTCATCAGAGATACTGGCCTATAGTGATATTTTCTTTTTGATGTGTCTTTGCCAGGTTTTGGTATCAGGGTAATATTGGCCTCATAGAATGAGTTTGAAGGTATTCCCACCTCCTCTGTTTTTCAAAACAGTTTGAGTAGCATTGGTATTAGCTCTTCTTTAGACATTTGGTAGAATACACTAGTGAAGCCATTGGGATCTGGGCTTTTCTTTATTGGGAGACTTTTTATTATGGTTTCAGTCTCATTCCTTGTTATTGGTCTGTTCATATCTCAGATTTCTTCATGGTTCAATCTTGGTAGGTTGTATGTAACTACAGATTTGTCCATTTCTTCTAGATTTTCCAATTTATTGGCATAAAATGGTTCATAGTGGCCACTAATCATCCTTGGAATTTCTGTGATATCAGTCTTAATGTCTGTTTTTTCATATCTGATTTTATTCAGTGGGATCTTCTCTCCTTTTTTTAGTTTGTCTAGAGGTTTGTAAGTTTTGTTTATCTTTTGAAAAACCACCTTTTGTTTTGTTGCTCTTTTGTATTTTTTTCAATTTTATTTATTTCTGCTCTGATCTTTATTATTTCTTTTCTGCTATTAATTTTGAGTTTGGTTTGCTGTTGCTTTTCTAGTTGAAAATGCATCCTTAGAGTGTTTGTTTGAAGTTTTTTCTCTTTTAAGATGTAGACATTTATAGCTATAAAATTCCCTTAGTCTCTTAGTACTGGTTTCACTGTATCCCATAGGTTTTGGTATGCTGTGTTTCCATTATCATTTGTTTCAAAACGTTTTTCAATTTCTTTCTTAATTTCTTCATTGACTGCTCATTAGGAGCATATTGTTTAATTTCTATGTGTTTGTATAGTTTCCAAAATTCCTCTTGTTATATTCCTAGTTTTATTCCATTGTGGTCAGAGAAGATGCTTGATATTATTTCAATTTTTTAATGTTTTAAGACTTGTTTTGTGATATAGCGTATGGTCTATTCTTAAGAATGATCCATGTGGTACAGGGAAGAAGGTGTATTCTACAGCCATTAAATGAAATGTTCTGTAAATATCTATTAGGTCCATTTGTTCTATAGTGCAGATTAAGTCTGAGTTTCTTTGTTGGATTTATATCTCGGACATCTCTCCAATGCTGAAAGTGGGGTGTTGAAGTCTCCAGCTGTTATTGTATTGGGGTCTACTTCTCACTTAAGCTGTAATAATATTTGCTATATGTATCTGGGTGCTGCAGTGTTGGGTGCATGTATCTTTACAATCGTTATATCCTCTTGCTGAATTTACCCCTTTATCATTATATAATGACCTTCTTTGTCTCAACTTACAGTTTTTGTCTTAAAATTTATTTCTGTGATGTAAGTATGGTGACTCCTGCTCCTTTTTGGTTTCCATTGGCATGGAGTTCCTTTTTCCATCCCTTTATTTTCAGTCTATGTATATCTTTATAAGTGAAGTGAGTTTCTTGTAGGCAGCAGGTCATTGGGTCTTGTTTTTTCATACATTCAGCCACTCTGTGTCTTTTGATTGGAGGGTTTACTCCATTAACATTTGATGTTATTATTGATAAGTGAGGACTTACTCTTGCCATTTTGTTATGTGTTTTCTGGTTGTTTTGCCATTTTCTCTTTCTTCTTTCTTTCCTTCCTGCCTCCCCTTTAATGAAGATAATTTTCTCAGGTGGTATGTTTTAATTTCTTGATTTTTATTTTTTGTGTATCTGTGGTATGTTTTTGATTTGGGGTTAGTATGAGGCTTGCCAATAATGTATGATAACCCATTATTTCAAACTGATGACAACACTTATTTGTAGGTCTCTTTGAGTTATCCTGTTTCAAGGTCATTATGCTTCTTGGATGTATAGATTCACGTGCTTCATCAAATTTGTTGAGTTTCTGTCCTTTATTTTTTTAATATTCTTTTTTTTAAAAATTTTTTTACTCTCTAATCTTCCTCTTTCTCTGTGACTCCCATGAAGTATATATTTGTTTGTTTTGTTCCTCACAGGTCTCTTAGACTCTGTTCATTTTTTTCATTATTTTCTATTTCTGCTTCTCAAACTGGATTATGTCAATTGACCAATCTTCAAGTCCACTGGATCTTTCTTTTGCCTGATCAAATCTGCTGTTGAATCCCCCTAATGAATCTTCATTTCAGTCATTATACTTTTCATCTTCATTATTTCTGTTTGGCTCCTTTTTATAATTTCTATCTCTTTATTGAAATATTCTACTTGGTGAGATATTATTCTTCTGATTTTCTTTAGTTCTTTGTCCATGGTTTCCTTTGGCTCTCTGAGCATGTTTTATGCAGTTGATTTAAAGTTTTTATCTAGTGAGGCCAATTCATGGGCTTCCTCAAGGACAATATTTATTAATTTCTCTTTTCTTGGGAATGAACCAGATTTTCTTGTTTCTTGAAGGCATCATGTATTTTTGTTGAAAATAGAACATTTTGAATATTATAACATCTCAACTTGTACATCAGATTCTCCTCCCTCCATGCTATTGTTTCTCTTGTTGTGACTTATTATTGTTTGGTTAGTGACTTTTCTAAACTTTTAAAAGTAAATTTTATATTATTTGTCATATGCAGTCACTGAAGTATGTGTTTTATAACTTAGAGTTCAGATTGTGTCTTTAAAAGAGAATGCCTTAAATGACTGGAACTAAAACAAAAGGAAGGAAAGAAAAGAAAAAGAAAGAGACTCTCCAAGACACTGGATTGGTTCAGGGTTGGTATATCACTTTAATGCTTAACCAGGCCACTTTCACTTCTGCTTTAGTCTTCACTCCCTTTTTGTAAAGAGCCTTAAAGTCAGTCACAGATAAAACCTTATGGTAGTTCTAGGGCTTCTCTGAGCACACATCCAGTTGTGAGCATGTACATGCCCTTCTCTATTCCTCAGTACATGTGAATGCATTTAAGTGTTTTTATTCCTCTTTGTATTTCCTTTCAACCTTTTTCTTCCTAGGCTTTTGTTTGTTTGTTTGTCTATCTTTTGTGTCAACAATTATCACTTGACCCATGTGGCCAAATATTGCACTTCTTTTATTGAGAAATGGTTAATGTTAAGCCATCACAGGCTTGGGGATTATCTGACTCTGGTGAAACAAAGACAAGCCCTTGCACCAGTCTTTCAGGTTTCCACCAGACAGCTAAAAATCCACAACTAATCATTCTTTGAAATAAGTCTGTATCTCCCCCTCTGGCACTAGCAACCTGCACCAGGAGTACAGGCTGCCATTTTCATAGACACTGGCTATCTGGAAGTAAGGAATGGCAAGTGGGAAACAAAATGCCACAGTGCTATCTTAACACAGTTTGGCAGTTTCTTTCTTCCTAAGGATTTCCCCTGGTTGCTTTAACTTTTTATTCGTAAGTTCTGTGAAAGTTGATACTCTCCATTTATTGCAGCTAATATTTTTTATGGAGGGACAAAGCCCTGGAATTCACTACTCTGTCAATTTAGGTGACATCTCTGAGTTATTTTTTGAGTAGTGGTTACAATTTCAGAACCAAATTTTAGTGTTTGAAGAAGCTTAGAAGTTAACCAACCTGACCATCATACATTCAGATGATGTAAGAATGTTCTTTACAACATCCTAGCTAATAATGCCTATAATTATTGAAGGAACTTCTATGTGCCAGAAACTTAACATTTGTCATTTTGATAATAACATGTTAAGGTAAACATTGTTATCCCTTTTTTTTAGCTAAGAAAACCAAAGTCCATAAAGGTTCAGAAAATTTCACAATATCTTCAAGGATTTGAACCCAGGTTTAACTGACTTCAAAGACCAGTCTTTCCATTCTGCCACACTACCTCTCCCTACTTCATGTACCAGTGAGCTCTCTTAAGCAAGAGATAGTTTGGTATAAAGATGACCCCCCAGTAGTCAGAAGTGTAATGATTAGCACAGACTATCTCTAAACTCCTTTTCCTCATAAATTCTACTTAGTGAACCTCTAGACCTATCATCTAGAGGAATGCAGAACAAATTACACCCACTTCAACAACTATCTGGAGAGAATTATCTTAACTCTCTTTAGTCTTCTTTCCCCTAGAATGGACATCCTCAGTTATTTCAACTCCTCCTTATATAATATTAATATAACTCAACAAACCATTTTTTAAGTCATCTGTCAGATTATTCTGTTTTGTCATAGCCTACCTAAACAAGGATGAGACCAAGAATAGCATGCACCACTCCAGAGGAGACTTGATGGCAAGCAGGGAGACTGGGTTGCTCTTCTGTTTATGTTGACCATGATTTTGTTACCTTTTTAAGAAAGTATAGCATACTGATGGCTCATATTGAGCTTGCAGTCAACCCACATTCTTGAAAAAAGCTACCTCCAAGCCAGCTTGCTTGTCTTCTATAGTTCTGCACTTGATTTTGCATAAGCTAAAATATAGGCATGTACATTTATCCATGGTTAATTTGATCTTTTTAGTTTTAAACTAATATTTATGTCCATCAAGGACATTTTAAATCTTGATTTCATTATCTCTGGTCTCTGTCAGTTATATATCATCTAAAAAGCTAATAAATATGCTGATATTTTGTCAAGTACCACACTATTCTCCAGATCAACATCAATACAGTAACCAAGGCTCTTTGATCAATGAGCTGTGAATTGTACTCAGTGGTACAATGACCACTCCTATGTCTCACATGCCTATAGGAGTGCCATGATAGCGATTTTCAGATGCTCTACTAATATCAAGATGTATCATATTTATAGTGTTTTTCTATTCTTCTAATCTAGCAATCTTCTCTGAAAAGGAATAAAACTAGGGCATTCTTCTTTTTAAATAAATGCTAAATCCTTCCTTTTAAAAGCATTCTAATAAAAACCACTTAATTGATCAATATTCTACCATGAAACTTTTTCAGTAATTATCAGAATTGATTATATTTCCCTTTTCAAAAGCACAAAAATATTTTGTATTTTAATATCTCCAGTTGTCTCATATAATTTATAAATTTATAAACATCAAGAAATTTTAAAAGATTATTTACCACACTATTGATTAAAATAAGGAGTAACTAAAAACAACCTAAATGTCCAACGATAGGGATTTGGTTAAGCAAATTATGGTGTATTCACTAGAGTGGAATTCCGGTTTAAACATTATGTTATCTGGAATGACCTTAGTAAGATGGCAGAATAGGAAGCCCCAGGCTTTATTCCTAAAAGGAGACACTCACTTAACAGTATATGGTCCAAAAAGCCTTATGAGAACTCCAGGAACAAGTTAAGAAGTTACAGTACCCCAGGAAAGCACAAAGCTAAGAAAAGTCACATTGAAACAGGTCAGAAAAGCCATTGCATTTACCTGTGATAGTCCCTCCTCCATAGCCCCTCCCCCAAGTCAGCACAGCTTGGCATGATTAGGAGAAAATGATCAACTCATAGCTTCTCTCTTGAAGGGGAAAAAGAATGGAATATATTAGGTTGGTGCCATAACTTTCAATGGCAAAAACCACTATTACTTTTATACCACCTAATATGTCTACCATTCTAGCTTTTCAGGGGGCTTCCAGGAAAGGATTGGTTTGCCTCGCCTGAGTTGAATCATTGATGGGTTAATGGCAAATTTCCTTGGAGTTGCTGACAACAAAGGTGACCTTGGCAGCTTGTTGCAGTGCCAAAGAACCTGCAGCACTTTGGACAGATACCAGAGAAAGCAAGAGAAAACAGGCTCCTGAAAAAGAAATAAGCAAGCCTCTCTAATTATGAAATTATATGCACAAGCCCAGAGAAAATGTACAGCTAGAAGAGGGTTGAAAGGGCCCCAGAATCTCTAGCCTGATTTATTGGTGAAGGTCTTTCCCAGTACAAAGTCAGTTCATAAAGACTGGGAGAGGTGGCTATTATTTCAAATACCAAAATTACAGAAAAAAAAAAAAATACAAGGCATAGGAAGAAACAGGAAAACATTGCCCAATTAAAGAACCAAAGTAAATCTCCAGAAACTGACCCTAAAGAAATAGAGATCTATGAATTTCTAGACTAAAAATTCAAAATAATTGTCTTTAAAAGCTCAATGAAATCCAAGACAACACAGAAAACTAAGCAAAATTAGAAAAATGATGCATGAGCAAAATGAGAATATCAATAGAGATAGAAATTACTTAAAAGAATCAAGCAGAAATTCTGGAGCTAAAAAATACAATAACTGAATTGAAAAATTTGCTAGAGGACTTCAGCAGACTAGATCAAGCAGAAAAAAGAAATCAGTAAACTTGAAGACAGACATTTGAAATTATTGCATCAAAGGACCAAAAAACTTGAAGAAAAGGGAAGAAGCTCTAAGGGACTTATGGGACACCATACAAAGGATCAATTTACATGATATGGGAGTCTCAGAAGGAAAAGATAAAGAGAAAAAGGAGCAGTAAGATTATTTGGAGAAATAATGCCTGAAAACTTTCAAATCTAAGAAAGAAAATGGCTGAAAACTTCCCAAATCTAAGATAGAAAATTCTAAAAGCTCAAAGAGGTCCACCTAGGATGAAACTAAAGAGATCCACAGTGAGAGACAGTATAATCACTGTCAAAAGTCAAAGAGAGAATCTTGAAAGCAGCAAGAGAAACAACTCATCAAGTACAAGAGAGCTCCCATAAGATTGTCAGCAGGTTTCTCAGGAGAAACCTAGGCCAGAAAGGAGTGAGATTACATATTCAAAGTGAAAAAAACTCTGCCAACCAGGAATATTACATCCCACAAATGTCCTTGGAAAATGATGGAGAAATAAAGACCTTTACATACAAACAAAATCTGATGGACTTCATCATCACTATACCTGCCTTACAAGAAATGCTAAAGCAAGTCTTTCACGTTGAAACAAAAGGAAGCTAAGTACCAACACAAAACTATGCAGAAATATAAAGCTCTCTGATAAAAGTAAATACAGCCAGCCCTCCATATCCATAGGTTCTGCATTCATGGATTCAAACAATTGTGGATCAAAAATATTCAGAAAAATGGCCAGGTGCAGTGGCTCATGCCTGTAATCCCAGCACTTTGGAAGGCCGAGGCGGGAGGATCACCTGAGGTCAGGAGTTCCAGACCAGCCTGGCCAATATGGTGAAACCCTGTCTCTACTAAAAATACAAAAATTAGTCAGGCATGGTGGCACGTGCCTATAGTCCCAGCTACTCAGGAGGCTGAGACAGGAGAATCACTTAAACCTGGGAGGCAGAGGTTGCAGTGAGCTGAGATTGTGCCACTGCACTCCAGCCTGGGTGACAGTGAGACTCCACCTCAAAAAAAAAAAAAAAAAAAAGGAAAATTCAGAAAAAAATCCCAGGTCAGACACAGTGGCTCATGCCTATAATCTCAGCATGTTGGAAGACTGAGGCAGGAGGATTGCTTGAGCCCAGGAGTTCAAGGCCAGCCTAGGCAACAAATTAAGGACCTGGAGAATATTCTGTATGCACTTGAGAAGAATGTGATTAATAAGGAAACAGAGGACTTGAACACTGCAGAACAACTGGACATAGCAGACTTGTACAAAACACTCCATGCAACAACAGCAGAATACACATCCTTCTCAAGTGCATACAGAACATTCTCTAGGGTAAATCACATATTAGGCCACAAAACAAGTCTTAACAAATGTAAGAAAATTGAAATCATATCAGGTATCTTTTCCAACTATAGTGAAATAAAACTAGAAATCAATAGCAGAAACACTGGAAAATCATAAATACGTGAAAATTTATAAACAGACTCCTGAACAAACAATAAATCAAAGAGAAATATATAAGGGAAGTTAGAAAATATCTCATGACAAATGAAAACAAAAATGCATATTAAAACCTATGGGATGCAGCAAAAGAAGTCCTAAGAAGGAAATTTATAATAGTAAATGCTTATATACAAAAAGAAGGAAAACCTCAAATTAACAACCTGACTTTACACCTCAAGGAGTGAAAAAAAAAAAAAAGAAGTAAATAAAATCAAAGTTAAAAGAAGGAAATAAGACAGATTGGAGAAGAAATAAATGAAAAAGAAAGTAGAAAACAATGAACAAATCAATAAAACTGAGGGTTGGCTTTTTGAAAAGATTGACAAATTGACAAATACTTCTGAGCTAGACTAATGAACAAAAGAAAAACACTCAATAAAAATCAGAAATGAAAGGTGACACATTGCAACTGATACCGCAGAAATAAAAAGCATCAAAAGAGACTGCTATGAAACAATTGAATGATTATAGGCCAACAAATTAGATAGCCTAGAAGAAATGTATAGATTCCTAATAACATATACCTACCAAGATTAAATATGAAGAAATTAAAAATCTGAACAAATCTATAATTGGTAACCAGATTGAATCCATAATCAAAAACCTCCCAACAAAGAGAAACCCATGACCAGATGGCTTCACTGAAGAATTCTGCCAAACATTTAAAAAAGAATTAACACCAATCCTTCTCAAACTACTCCAAAAATTGAAGGGAATATTTCCAAACTTATTTTTATAAGGCCAGAATTAACCTGATACCAAAACCAGACAAAGTTACTAAAAGAAAACAACAGAGTAATATTGCTGATAAATATTGATTCAATAATCCTCAACAAAATACTACCGATTCTAATTCAGCAGCATATTAAAAGGATTACATTCTATATCCAAGTGGGATTTATTCCTGAAATGCGAGGAAGATTCTATATATAAAAATCAATACGTGGGATACACCACATTAACAGAATGAAGGACAGAAAGCACATGATCATCTCCATTGATGTAGAAAAGCATTTGACAAAATTTGACACATTTTCATAATAAAAACACTAATAAACTAGTAATAAAAGGAAATTACCTCAACATAATAAAGGTCATATATAAAAAAAAAAAAATCAACAACAGCTAACATCATACTCAACATTAAAAAACAAAATTACTCTAAGATCAGGAACCAGACAAGAATGCCTACTCTGGCCACATCTATTCAACATAGTACTGAATGTACTAGCCAGAGCTATTATGCAAGAAAAATAAATAAAAGGCATTCAAATTGGAAATGAAGAAGTAAAATTATACCTGTTTGCAGATGACATCATCTTGTATGTACAAAACCCTAAAGATTCCACACATAAAAATCTGTTAGAATAAGGCTGGGCACAGTGGCTCATGCCTGTAATCCCAGCACTTTGGGAGGCTGAGGCAGGAGGATTGCTTGAGCTCAGGAGTTCAAGACCAGCCTAGGCAACATAGACAGCCTCATCTCTACAAATAATTGAAAAATTAGCCAGGCATGGTGACACACACCTGTGGCCCCAGCTACTCAGGGGGCTGAGGTGGGAGGATTGCTTGCACCTGGACAGTTGAGGCTGCATTGAGCTGTGATCATGCCACTGCACTCCAGCCTGGGCAACAGAGTGGGACTCTGTCTAAAAAAAGAAAAAAAAACCTCTTAGAATAAACAAATTCAGCAAAGTTGTAGGATATAAAATCAACATGCAGAAATCAGTTGGGTTTCTATACACTAACAACAATCTAAAAAATTCTACAACTCAAAGTGAAACAAAATAAGTATCTCAATTTAGAAATGGGCAAAGGACTTGTGTAGACATTTCTCCAAAGAAGAAATGAAATGGCCAATAAACACATGAAAATATTTTCAACATCTCTAATCTTTAAGTAAAAGCAAATCAAGACCACAATGAGATACCATTTTATACTCATTATTAGGATGGCTATTTAAAAAATAGAAAACAGGTGTTGGCAAGGTTGTAGATAAATTAGAACCCTGTGTGGTGTTTGGTGGGAATGTAAAATGGTGTAGCTCTATGGAATACAGTATAGAGTTTCCTTTAAAAATTAAAATAGAATTACCATATAATCCAGCAATCCCATTTCTGAGTATATACGTAACAGAATTGGAAACTGGATCTCAAGGAGATATTTGCACATCATTGTTTAATGTAGCATTATTTATAATAGCCAAAGAGTCAATGCCCATTAAAAAATGACTGAATAGGCCGGGCGCGGTGGCTCAAGCCTGTAATCCCAGCACTTTGGGAGGCTGAGACGGGCGGATCACAAGGTCGGGAGATCGAGACTATCCTGGCTAACACGGTGAAACCCCGTCTCTACTAAAAAAAATACAAAAAAACTAGCTGGGCGAGGTGGCGGGCGCCTGTAGTCCCAGCTACTCGGGAGGCTAAGGCAGGAGAATGGCGTAAACCTGGGAGGCGGAGCTTGCAGTGAGCTGAGATCTGGTCACGGCTCTCCAGCCTGGGCAACAGAGCGAGACTCCGTCTCAAAAAAAAAAAAAAAAAGACTGAATAAAGAAAATGTGTTATATGCATAAAATGAAATATTATTCATCTTTAAAAAAGAAGGAAATCCTGCAATATACAACATGGATGAACCTTGAGAACGTTATGAAGAGTGAAATGAACCATTCACATGAAGATAAATGCTGCATGATTTCATTTATATATGGAATCTAAGGTCTTCAGACTCTTAGAAACAGAAAGTAGAATGGTGGTAGCCAGGGTTTGGGTGGGGAGGGGGTGAAGGGAATTGTTCAAACAGTATAGAGTTTCAGGTTTTTAAGATGAAGAAATTTCAGAAATCTGTCACAAAACAATGTGCATATAGTTAACCCTAATGTACTTTACAGTTAAAAAGAGTTAAAATCGTACATTTTATGTCAATTTTGTACCACAGTTAAACATTATGGCACCGATATAGTTCCTGATATGAAAATAAGTTAAAAGTACAAACCATAAATAGCATAAGTGGAATAATCTCACTTTTTAACAAAGCAGCTAGGTAGGTAGGTATAAAAATGCAGCATAGACATAAGAGGGAGAGAGAGAGGTCCTTTCTCTTTGTAGTGGTTAATGTACCTCCACTACCCCTTTATTCACAAGCTCTTTCCACACATGTAAACAACACTCAAGTATCCTTTTCATTTTTTTAAATTTTCGTTCAAAATAACGACCCCCAACGAGTTATTCTGTCTCTCTCCTTTTCCTCAAAAAACGCCAAGCTTCTAGAAAAAGTAATATACATTCACTTTCAGCACCCAATCCTCTCTCATTCACTTTTTGGTTATACAGTTTCCATGTCTTCCACCCCACAGAAACAATTCTTTTCTCAGGCAACTCTTCTGAACCCCTGACACTGATAATTCTGCTTATTCTGCTTGTCTTACTCTTGTCTCCCCTGGTTTTCCTTCATTCCTCTTTAAGTCACACCATTTCAGTTGCCTTTCAAAGTGTACTTTTTAAACACCTCCACCTTGAATGTCGGTGTTTCCCAGGGTCCTGTTCTTGACCATTGAGAAGACACTTGGCGTTTGTATGGCTAATCTTTCTCCCCTATCATTTGAACCTAGCCTGGTTCCCAGTATATATTCTGAAAATGCCAGAGGCTTGCTTCCCTAAGGTCCCTGGAAGTCAAGTCATGATCACGTAATCTAGGCTCTGCCAATCATGGTGTGAATTGGAAACTGTGCTGAATATTCCCATTTTCCCTTCTCTATCCACTTTCCAGCCTTTTCCACCCTGCTCTGTGCCCAGAAAACTAACTTTCAGACACCACATCCCCTGGAACTCCTTTGCCAGCTGCCTTCTCATTGGATTTGGCCAGTGAGAAACACTGGCAGGAGATCAGAGGGCCAAAGGAGAATGAGGTTGAGGTATCTATTTCCCTACTTCTACCTTTCTGTGATGCCTGCATTCCTCTATGTAAGGCTGCAGCCCCTCTCCTTTAGCACTAGATCTTGTTAGACTCCTATAATTGCTCCCTTGCTTGCCCCTTCAGACCAAGAGGTGAAAAAGACTTCACCCCCGTTTTTTTTCTTGTAGTGAGTAAATCGAGGCCTCCCCAGTTTTGGAGGAAAGAGAAATGCAAAGCCAGCAATTGTTTGTTAAAGAAGGATTAGAAACGACTAGGAGACAGTGACTGAGATTGATAGTGTGGTGGAGATAGCTGGGGAGAGGTAGAGGGTGGCATAAGAATGGGAATGAGAATAAGAGTGAATATAAAAGTAAAGAATAGGACTTCATCAGGGTGAAAGTATTGGAGTGTACTTCATCACTGAAGATCTTCTATCCACTTAAAGAGAGACTTAAGGGTGGCAGTTTGAGGTAAAACCAGAAGCCGCTGACTACCAAGAGCCTGAGAAACTGCTTGGGTGATTTGACTAGAAAAGGCTGGTCTGTTATCGGACTGTATAGAGGTGGGAAGGCCAAACTGAGGAATTATGTCTGACAGAAGGGAAGAAATGACCACAGTGGCCTTCTCAGACCCTGTGGGAAAGGCCTCTACCCATCCAGTGGAAGTGTCTACCTAGACCAAGAGGTATTTTACTTTCCTGACTTAAGGCATGTGAGTAAAGTCAATATGCCAGTCCTGGGCAGGGACAAATCCTTGAGCTTGATGTGTAGGGAAGGGAGAGGGCCTGAACAATCCCTGAGGAGTTGTAGAATAGCAGATGGAACACTGAGAAGTGATTTCCTTGAGGATGGATTTCCATGGTGGAAAGGAAATGAGAGGTCCTAAGAGGTGGGCTAGCGGCTTTTAACCTACATGGAAGAGGTTATGAAATGATGACAGAATAGAATGGGCCTGTGAGGCTGGAAGGAGATTATTTTCTTTGGTCCAAGAACCGTTTTCCTTGTGTGGGAAGAGATAGGTGGAAGTTTCAGTGGGGGAGTAGGTGGGAGTGGCCAGATGTGCCATGAGGGATAGAAGTTGGAACACTAGCTGCTTTTTTAGCTACCTTATCAGCATAAGCATTGTCCTGAGCCATGGGATCTAATGCCTTTTGATGGCCCTTGCAGTGAATGACTCCAGCTTCCTTTGGAAGTAAAGTGGCCTGGAGAAGAGTTTTTATTAAAGAGGCATTACATCCTCCTTGCGTAGTAAGGAAACCTTTCAGCCCATAAAACAGCAAGGTGGTGCAGGATATAGGGTCAGTATAAATATTGACGCGTAGTCCTTTTACAAGAGTGGGGGCCCGAATTAAGGCAATGAGTTCGGCTTGCTGAGAGGTAGTGGAGGGGGATACAGCAGTATAGCAGTAGCCTCGGTGATAGATGTGGAAGATACTATAGCATAGCCTGCCTTTGCTGGTGTGTGGTGATTAGGCCTGGTGGAACTGCCATCAATAAACCAAGTGTGATCAGGGTGAGGAACAGGAAAGAAGGAAATACAGGGAAATGGAGTGAATGTCAGGTGGATCAGAGAGATATAGTCATCAGGGTCAGGTGTGGTATCAGGAATAATGTGGGAGGCCAGATTGAAGTCTGGGCCAGGAACAATGGTAAGTGTGGGAGACTCAACAAAGAGTGAGTATAGCTGAAGGAGCCAGGGAGCAGAAAGTATATGCGTCACGTGTGAGTAAGAAAATAGATTTTGGAAATTATGAGAGCTGTAGAGAGTGAGTTGAGCATAGTTTGTGATTTTTGAGGGCCTCTAAAAGGATTAGGGCGGTGGCAGCCGCTGCACGGAGACATGCTGGCCAGTCTAAAACAGTAAGGTCAAGTTGTTTGGACAAAAAGGCTACAGGGCGTGGTCCCAGTCCTTGTGTAAGAATTCCGACTGCAGAGCCCTGCACTTCAGCTGTGTGTAATGAAAAGGGTTGGGATGAGTCAGGGAGAGCTAGTGTTGGGGCAGTCTCTAAAGCTGTCTTCAAGGAATGGAAAGAGGAGTGGGGAAAGGATTTAGGATCTATGGGGTCAGCTAGGTTTCCTTTTCTGAGTTTATATAATGGTTTTGTTAGGATGGCAAAACCAGGTATCCAAAGGCAGAAGTATCCAATCATGCCTAGAAGGAAAGGAGTTGTTGTTTTGTAGAAGGTATTGGGGTTTGAGAGATCAGTCGGACATGATCAGCAGGGAGAGCACATGTGTTTTTATGAAGAATTATGCCGAGGTAGGTGACGGATGGAGAAGAAATTTGAGCTTTGGAGGCGGATACCCGATATCCTTTGGAGAATAAATGTTGAAGGAGCAGGAGGAGGGTGTCTTGTTGAGAAGATTCAAAGGAGGGGCTACAAAGTGGAAGGTCATCAATATATTGAATAAGGTGAGAAGCAGAGGAGTGGAAAGAAGGTAAATCATGGGAAAGAGCTTGGCTGAAGTAATGAGGGCTGTCCCTGAAGCCTTGTAGCAGTACAGCCCAGGTAAGCTGCTGGGACTGATGGGTGTCAGGGTCAGTCCAGGTAAAAGCAAAGAGAGGCTGGGATGAGGGGTGCAGGGGAATAGTGAAGAAAGTATCTTTCAGATAAGAATGGAATAGTGAGTTGTGGAGGAAGGTATTGAGGACAAAAGAGGGTACTTGTTGGGCACTACAGGGTGGATAGGCAAAACAATTTTGTTGATGAGGCGCAGATCCTGAACTAACCTGTAAAACTTGTCTGGTTTTTGGACAGGTAAAATGGGGGAATTGTAAGGAAAGTTTTTAGAAGCCCATGCTTTAACAGGCGAGTGATAACAGGCTTTAATCCCTTGAAAGCATGCTGTGGGATGGGATATTGGCGTTGAGCGGGGTAAGGGTGATTAGGTTTTAATAGGATGGTTAGGGGTGCATCATTTGTCACCAAGGAGGGAGTAGAGGTATCCTATACTTGTGGATTAAGGTGGGGAGATACAAGGAGAGGATGTGAAGGAGGCTTTGAACTGGGACAAAAGGTGGCAATGAGGTGTGGCTGTAGCCCAGGAATAGTCAGGGAAGCAGATAATTTAGTTAAAATGTTTCGACCTAATAAGGGAGCTAGGCAGGTGGGGATAACTAAAAAGGAGTGTATGAAAGAATACTGTCTAAGTTGGCACCACAGTTGGGGAGTTTTAAGAGGTTTAGAAGCCTGGCCGTCAATACCCACAACAGTTATGGAGGCAAAGGAAAAAGGCCTTTGAAAGAAGGTAATGTGGACTGGGTAGCCTCCGTATTAATTAAGAAGGGGACGGACTTACCCTCCACGGTAAGAGTTACCCAAAGTGTCTGTGATGCTCCAGGAGGCTTCCGAGGCGATCGGGCAGTGTCAGTCTTCAGCTGCTAAGCTGAGAAGATCTGGGAAGGAGTCAGTCGGAGCCTTGGGCCAGTTGGACAGTCCAATTTCCAGTAGGGCCCCACACAGATGGAATACAGCTTAGGAAGAATCCCAGGCTGCGGGCATTCCTTGGCCCAGTGGCCAGATTTCCGGCACTTGAAGCAAGATCCTGGGGGAGGAAATCCTGAAGGAATGCCTGACCGCTGTGGCTTAGGCATTTTGAAGCTTTTGTGTGCTGGAGATATGGCTGGGGTTTCTCTCACAGCAGAGGCAAGTAATTGCAACTCTTCTCTATTATTGTATACCTTGAAGGCGAGGTTAATTAAGTCCTGTTGTGGGGTTTGAGGGCCAGAATCTAATTTTTGGACATTTTTCTAATGCCAGGAGGGGATTAGGTACTAAAATGCATAGCCAATAAGACGGCCTTCTGGCCCCTCTGTGTCTAGGGCGGTAAACCGTCTAAGGGTTGTTGCCAAACGGGCCATGAACTGGGCTGGGTTCTTTACCTTGGGTAGTTTCTTTAAGTTTGTCATAATTAACAGCTTTGTAAGCTGCCTTTTTAAGCCCTTCAACTAGGCAGGAAACCATGTAATCTCGCCTAGCTATACCTGGGGAATTGGCCTGATAGTTCCACTGGGGATCTTCTCGGGGAACTGCTCTAATGCCTTCCTGGAGGTCTGGCTCATGAAGCCAGCGGTTATCAGTGTGATATTGGGCTAGAGGAAAAACTCTTTCCCATTCATCTGGGGAGAGGGTAGAAGTTAGGATGACATTTAAGTCACTCCAGGTTAAATTGTAGGACAGAGTTAGACATTGGAATTCCTGTATATATTTAGTGGGGTCTGATGAGAAAGAGCCTGAATGCTGGCTGATTTGGGAAAGGTCTGATAGAGAAAAAGGCACACGTACCCTGACTATGACTTCAGCTCCAGCCACCTCTCTAAGAGGAAATTGTTGGGCAGGTGGGGGAGGGCTAGTCATGGAATCAAACTGTAAGCCAGACTGGGTGTAAGGACAGGAGGTGATAGAAGGATTACAGGGTGGGGGAGCAGAGGCTGAGGAAGAATTGGGACCTGGCTTGGCCTGGTGAGGAGCAGCTGGGGAGAAGGGGAGAGGTCAGATGAGTCTGTAGAAAAGAAGGATTCAAAGGACTCAGAGCTTGGGGTGGAGACTGAAGGAACAGACAGGAGAGAAAGAAGAAAGATTTGGGATGAGTCTCACCGGGAGTAGAGACTAGGGAGGGACCAACGTGTAAAAGAATGCCTGGACGTCAGGCACTTCAGACCATTTGCCCATTTTTTGACAAAAATTATCTAGATTTTGTAGGATAGACAAATTGAAAGAGTCATTCTCTGGCCACTTGGAACTACTGTCGAGCTTGTACTGGGGCCAAGCGGTATTGCAGAAGAAAATAAGACGCTGAGATTTTAGGTCAGGCGAGAGTTGAAGAGGTTTTAAGTTCTTGAGAACACAGGCTGAGGGAGAAGAAGGAGGAATGGAGGATGGAAGGTTGCCCATAGTGTAGGAGACAAGTTTAAAGAGCAGGGTAGAGACACGGAGAAGGGGGGCAGGGGGCAGGGCGCAGCCCTGGGCTGCAATGTGGTTGAGCAGCCAAAACAGGCGTCCCCGCAATTGACTTGCCACCAAGGGAATGTGGGTGAATGACCAAGGCAGGCGTCCCCGCGGAGATCAGACACCAATGGAACGTGGGTGAATAATCAGGCAGGCGTCCCGGCAATGATTAAACACCAAGGGAAGGCTGCCTTCCCGAGTCTGTGACCAGAGCCGGAGTTTTGGGTCCAAGGATAAAATGTGTCTCCTTTGTCTCTACCAGAAAATGAAAGGAACTGAAATTAAGAGAAGGGAGAGATTGAAGGGTGGCGCCAAGATTGAAAGGAGAAAGAGGTTGAGGGAGAGTGAGAGAGGTTGGAGAAGAGAGTAAAAAGAGGCCACTTACCCGATTTAAAATCTGTGAGATGTTCCTTAGGCTGGTTGGTCTGAGGAGCCGAGGTCCTAGGTGGATCTCTTCATGGAGTGAGGGTGAGGACAGGGGACGGGTCTCCCGAAGGAGTCCCACTGACCCGGGTCTTCGGCACCAAATGTCTCACGTGTGCGTTTGAAGAGACCACCAAACAGGCTTTGTGTGAGCAACATGGCTGTTTATTCACCTGGGTGCAGGCGGGCTGAGTCCAGAAAAGAGAGTCAGGAAAGGGTGGTGGATTATCATTAGTTCTTATAGGTTTTGGGATAGGCGTGGAGTTAGGAGCAATGTTTTGTGGACAGGGGGTGGATCTCACAAAGTACATTCTCAAGGGTGGGGAGAATTACAAAAACCTTCTTAAGGGTGGGGAAGATTACAAAGTACATTGATCAGTTTGGGTGGGGCAGAAACAAATCACAATGGTGGAATGTCATCTGTTAAGGCTATTTTCACTTCTGTGGGTCTTCAGTTCCTTCAGGCCACCTGGATGTATATGTGCAGGTCACTGGGGATATGCTGGCTTAGCTTGAGCTCAAAGGCCTGACACTGACAACCCCACAATATCACCCCTTACCCCAAAATCTTTCTTCAGTTGAATCACTCCCTGTAGGTTCCCATGCCACCCCTAATCCCGCTGGAAGCAGCCCTGAGAAACGTCTCCCATTATCTCTCCATACCACCCCCAAAATTTTTCGTGGCTCTGACAGTTAACTATTTTGTTTTGCTTTTCTTATTAAGATAAGAAGATAGGAATGTCAGGCCTCTGAGCCCAAGCTAAGCCATCATATCCCCTGTGACCTGCAGTATACATCCAGATGTCCTGAAGTAACTGAAGATCCACAAAAGAAGTGAAAATAGCCTTAACAGATGACATTCCACCATTGTGATTTGTTTCTGCCCCACCCTAACTGATCAATGTACTTTGTAATCTCCCCTACCCTTAAGAAGGTTCTTTGTAATTCTCCCCACCCTTGAGAATGTACTTTGTGAGATCCACCCACTGCCCGCAAAACATTGCTCCTAACTCCACCTCCTATCCCAAAACCTGTTAAGAACTAATAATAATCCACCACCCTTTGTTGACTCCTTTTTCGGACTCAGCCCACCTGCACGCAGGTGAAATAAACAGCCTTGTTGCTCACACAAAGCCTGTTTGGTGGTCTCTTCATACAGACATGTGAGACCGAGGGAATCTGGCCCCATGACCCAAACATCTCCCACCAAGCCCCACCTTCAACATTGGGGATTACGTTTCAACGTGAGATTTGGGCAGAGACAAATATCCAAACTATATCATTCTGCCCCTGCCCCTGGCAAATCTCGTATCCTCACATTGCAAAATATAATCATGCCTTTCCAGTAGTCCCCCAAAGTCTTAAGTCATTCCAGTGTTAACTCAAGTCCCAAGTCCAAAGTCTAATCTGAGATAAGGCAAGTCCCTTCCACCTGTAAAATCAAAAGAAGTTATTTATTTTCAAGATACAATGAGGACATAGGCATTGGGTAAATATTCCCATTCCAAAGGGGAGAAAGAAGCCAAAAGAAAAGGGCTACAGGCTCTATGAAAGTTTGAAACCCAGCAGGGTAGTCATTAAATCTTAAAGCTCCAAAATAATCTCCTTTGACTCCATGTCCAATATCCAGGGCACACTGGTGCAAGGAGTAGGTTCCCAAGGCCTTGGGCAGCTCTGCTCCTGTGGCTTTGCTAGACACAGCCCCCATGGCTGCTCTCACACATTGAGTGACTGTGGCTTTTCCCAATGCAGGGTGCAAGCTCCCAGTGGATCTACCATTCTGGGATCTGAAGGATGGTGCCCCCTTCTTACAGCACCACTAGGCAATGTCCCAGTAGGGACTCTGTATGGGAGCTCCAATCCCACATTTCCCCTTGGCACTTCCCTAGTAGAGGTTCTCTGAAGAGGCTCTGCACCTGTAGCAGGCCTCTGTCTGGGAACCCAGGCTTTTCCATACATCCTCTGAAATCTAGGTGGAGGGTGCCAACTGTTCTTCATTCTTGCATTCTGCATGCTTACAGGCTAAACACCATGTGGAAATCACCAAGGCTTATGGCTTACATTCTCCAAAGTGGCAGCCTGAGCTGTACCTGGCCCCCTTTGAGCCAAGGCTGGAGTTAGAATGGTGGGATGCAAGCAGCAGCTTCCCAAGGCTGAACAAAGTAGCAGGGCCCTGGGCCTGGCCCAAGAAGCCATTCTTCCTTTCCAGGCCCCTGAGGCTGTGGTGGGAGAGGCTGCCACAAAAGTCTTGGAAATGCCTTCCTGGCCTTTTCCCCATTGTTTTAGATAAGAGTACTTAACTCCTTTTTAGCTATGCAAAATTTTCTGGCAAGTGGTTGCTCTGCAGCCTGCTTGAATTTCTCTCCCCAAAAAGCTTTTTCTTTCTTTGCCACATAGCTAGGCAGCAAAATTTCCAGACTTTTATTCTCTGCTTCCCTTTAAATATAAATTCCAATTTTAAGTCCTTTCTTTGTGTGAGCATAGGCTATTAGAAGCAGCCACCCTACTTTCTGAACACTGTTCCTTGGAAATTTCTTCTGCCACATAGCTTAGGTCACCACTCTCAAGCTCAAACATCCACAGATCCCAAGGGCATGAACAGAATGCAGACAAGTTCTTTTCTAAGGCATAACATGTATGACTTTTGTTCCAGTTCCCAATTAATTTGTCTATCTGACACCTTGTTTGCCTGGATTTCACTGTCCATATCACCATCAGCATTTTGGTCACAACCATGTAACCGGGCTTTAAAAAGTTGCCAACTTTCCCTCATCATCCTTTTTCTGAGCCCTCCAAAGTTTCCAACCTCTGCCCATTACCCAGTTCCAAAGTTGCTTCCACATTTTAGGTATCTGTATAGCAATGGCCCACTCCTTGGTGGCAATTGTCTGTATTAGTCATTGCATTGCTATAAAGAAATGCCTGAGTATGAGTAATTTATAAACAGATTCATTTTTATTTATTTATTTTTCTAGAGACAGGTTCTCATTATGTTGCCCAGGCTGGTCTCGAATTCCTGGGCTCAAGTGATCCTCCCACCTTGGCCTTCCAAAGTGCTGGGATTAAAGGCATGAGCCACAATGCCTGGCCAGCAAAAAGGTTTAATTGGTTTATGGTTCAGCAGGCTTTACAGGAAGCATGGTTCTGGCATCTGCTCAGCTTTTGGTGAAGACTTAGGGAGCTTTCAATCATGGTGGAAGGTGAAGGAGGAATAGGTACATCAAATGGTTAAAGCAGGAGCAAGGGAGAGAGAGTTGGGGGGAGGTGCCACACACTTTTTAACAATCAGATCTCATGTGAAGTCAGAGCCAGAGCTCACTTATCACCAAGGAGATGGCCCAAGCCATTCATGAGGGATCTGGCCCCGTGATCCAAACACCTCCCATGAAACCTCACCTCCAACATTGGGGATTACATTTCAACATGAGATTTGGTCTGGGAGAAATATCCAAACTATATCAGTGTTATAATCTAAGTTTTTGGTCTCTGCACCTGTATCTGCATTAGGGGGCACCCCAAGCCCAGTAATGCTGTGGCTCATGCAGACTTGGAGAGGTACTGCCTTGGTCGTCTTGGGTAAGATCTAGAAGAAATCTCTGGTTTACTAGGCAGAGTTAGTCCCAAACAGTCTCTTTCTCTGTGCTGAGCTGCCTAGAGTTGGGACAGTGGTGATAGAAGCACTCCTGTGGTCACCACCTCTGGGACTGTACTGAGGCCATATCTGAAGCTAGCATGGTACTGGATCTTGTCTACGATCTACAGTAACCACTGCCTGGCTACCGCCTGTTTCCTTAATACCCTAGGGTTCTACAACCAGCAAGTGGCAAAGCCAGCCAGGCTTGTGTCTTTACATTCAGTATTACAAGTTCTCCCTGGCCCCAGGCAGGTCCCCAGATACTGTCTGGGATCCAGGGCCTGAAATCAGAAACCTCAGGAATCTATTTAGGGCTCTGTTCTACTGTATCTGAGCTGGCACTTAAGCCACAAGACAAAGCCCTTCTTACTCTTCTCTCTTCTTTCCACAAGTAGAATCATCTCTTCCTGTGGTTACCACTGCCGCAGGGCCACTGCAAGTACTGTGTAGCTACTGCTAATGTTCACTCAAGGCCCAAGTGCTTTTTAGTCGGCTTTTGGTGAATGCTGTCAGGCCTGGGACTCTCCCTTCAGGACAGTGGGTCCCCCTCTGGCCCAGGGCAAATATAGAAACGTCTAAGAGTCAAGGCCTGGAATCAGGGACCCCCAGAATCCACTTGGTACTCTACCCCACGGCAGCTGTGCTGGTACCCAACCTGCAAAGCAAAGTCCCCTTTGCTTTTCCTTCTCATTTTCTCAAGCAGAAGGAGTTTCTTTGCTTAGCCACCACAGCTATGAACGTGCTGGGTTATGAAGCCAGCATGTCTCTGAGTCTTATCCCAGGCCCATGGTGAATACTGCCATGGTATTGCTGCTGATTATTCAGGGCCCAAGGGCTCTTTAGTCAGTAGGTGATTAATCCTGCCAGGACTGAGTCCTTTCCTTCAAGACAGTGGGTTTCCTTCTGGCCCTGGGTGTGTATAGAAATATCATCCAGGAGCTAGGGCCTAGAATGGGTGCATTAGAACTCTTCCCAATACCCTGTCTTACTGTGGCTGAGCTGGTATCCAAGGTTCAAGGCAAAGTCCTCTTTATTCTTCCCTCTCCTCTCTTTGAGAAGGAGAAGGAAAGAGTTTTTCCCGGAACTGTGAGCTGTGCTGCCTGGGGTTGGGGGAAGGGTGACACAAGCACTCCCTTGGCTGCCCTGGCTGATGTCTCAAGTCCACTGGCTCCAAGCCTAGCACTGCAGCAGGACTTGGCCAAGAATTGCAGTCCTTTGTGGTTTGGATTGCTTCTCAACTTTATTTAGTACCCCAGAGCACTTTAGTTGGAACACTGAAGTGAGGCTTGCCAGAACTCAGGTTCTGACCACTGGGATGGATAATTCCCCTCTGGCTAGGCCTGGCGTAAATGCTCCCTCTGTGGATGCTGGCTGGATTCTGCCCTGTGTTGCTTTCCACTGTGACAGGGCAGCCCTGAGTTTCAATGCAAAGTCCCACAATCATGTGCTCTCCCTCCTGCAAGTGCACAGCTCTCTCTTAATACCGCAATGCCACTGATAGGGGATGGGGAGTGGTGGCGTCAGCAATTCAAGACTGCCTTTGCTACCCTCTTCAGTGCCTGTTTCTGTGATATGAAATTAAAGCCAGGTATCATGATTGCTCACCTGATTTTTGTTTTTTATGAAGGTGCTGTTTTTCTTATGGAGGTGTGGATATTCTATTTGGTGTTCCTGTAGGGAGGCCGATCATTGAAGGCTTCTGTTTGACCATTTCATTCCTCCTTGAGTCCCACATTTTATTAGTCTTGAGGTGTGGGCAGATGGTGTATTCTAGGACTAACAGGTCAGTGATGACCATTTAGCATGGCTAGCGTATAGCAGGCATGGAAGGAGGTGTTGTAAGTTGAGGTTGAATAGGCAGGCAAGACAGACTATAAAGTTTTGATTTTATAGGCAATGGTACATCACTCAAAGTTTTATGCACAGAAGAGGTGTGATGTGCATGTAACTGGGAGGGAGCTAGGAGAAGACCCAGGAGTCAGTCAGCCATGGTGGGTCAATTAGAGTTTATTGTAGTAACATGCATGAGGCATCATACAGACCTAAACAAAGGCTAGGGTGGAGGGATAAGAAAGAGAGTATATCACAATTCATGAGGCATGTCCAGTGGTTTGCTGGAGCTAGCTTGTACTAGCTTGTGAGAGTTGATTCTTTACTTGTCTTCCAAATTTCATGATCAGTGTTTTCATATCAGTAACTTAAAATTGTCCATCGTGGGAACATTTATGTTATGGAAATTGGCAAACATTGCAAATAAAGACTTTAGTTCCTTTTTTTGGAAAGTCATTTTACTAGTACCCCACTGGATTTAACCTCTGTTTATAGGTCATTTCACTTAGAAAGCCTTACCTTATTGCCAAACCTGGATAGAGTTCATATTTTGTGTGCCCTAATAGCATTTTACTCCTTCCACATTGTAATACTCAACACTCTATATTTTGTTTTATAAAAAATATTTAAAATTTTTATTTTAGATTCAAGGGGTACATGTGCAGGTTTGTTACATGGGTATGTTGTCTGATGTTGAGGTTTGGCACAGCAGCCTACTGCTGCCACCCCTGGTGCCTGAAGACTGGCCCACCTGGTATCCTACTCCCCAGCAAAACTTCACCATAGCCTCCACTAATAAGAGCACACTAAGCCCCTGAGGAAACATAATACCTGAGAGGTAGTTTTTCAACCCTTATCCCCTCCCTTCCTCCCCCAGTCTGGAATTTTCAGTGCTTATGATTCCCATCTTTGTGTCCACGTGTACCCAATGTTTAGCTCCCACTCACTTATAATGAGAACAGGCAGTATTTGGTTTTCTTTTTCTGCATTAATTTACTTTGGGTAATGGCCTCCAGTTGCATCCATGTTGCTGCAAAAGACATTTTATTCTTCTTTTATGGTTGTATAGTATATCATGGTGTATATGTACCACATTTTCTTTATCCAGTTCACCATTGATGGGCACCTGGGTTGCTTCCATGTCTTTGCTATTGTGAATGCTACTGTAATAAACATACGAGTGCAGGTGTCTTTTTGGTAGAATGATTTATTTTTCTCTGGGTATATACCAAATAATAGGACTGCTGGGCCAAATGGTAATTCCCTTTTTGTGCTGTTGTTCTTTAAGAAATCTCCAAACTACTTTCCACAGGGGTTGAACTAATTTGCATTCCCACCAACAGTATATAAGTGCTTCCTTTTCTCCTAAACCTTGCCAACACCTGTTATATTTTTTTACTTTTTTTCTTTTTCTTTCTTTTTTTTTTTTTTTTTTTTTTTTTTTTTGAGACAGAGTCTCGCTCTGTCACCCAGGCTGGAGTGTGGTGGTGCGATCTTGGCTCACTGCAACCTCCGCCTCCTGGGTTCAAGCAATACTCCTGCCTCAGCCTCTCAAGTAGCTTGGACAACAGGTGAATGCCACTACCCCTGTCTAATTTTTGTATTTTCAGTAGAGACGGGGTTTCACCATGATGGCCAGGTTGGTCTCGAACTCCTGACCTCAAATGATCTGCCTGCCTTGGCCTCCCAAACTGCTGGGATTACAGGCATGAGCTACTGAGCCCAGCCTTTTTTACTTTTTAATAGCCATTGTGACTGGCGTGAGATGGTATCTCATTGTGGTTTTGATTTACATTTCTCCGATGATTAGTGATTTTGGATGTCTAGGTCAATGTGTAGAAGAGTATTTCCTAGGTTTTCTTCTAGGATTTTTATAGTTTGAGCACTCTGTTTTGATAACCTGTTTGCTTGTTTGCATGTTATGGTGAATTGTAAGCTTTGTGATGGCAACAACACGTCTACCATGTTAACAACGATATCCCTGTGTTTATTATATAAATAATTGTTCAAAAATATTTAGTGATTGGGTGAATGGATAATATTTTATCCCAATAGTTTGTGTGACAGATATTCATCTATGGCAATTCCAGAAATGGTGTATTTATATGGTCCATACTTTTTCTTCTTTCGGATCATTTGAATATTGAAATTACAGTGCAATTATCAGAAAAGCCACACATATCCTCAGCTCTTGAAGGAGAACAGAAAGAATAGATTATTTCTCTGATTTTAACATAAAGGAAATGGTTTAAGAGATAAATTATTTAATTTTTCTTCCATGTAGATATGAAGAATGTAGTTTTCTTTATATGTTAAGTATAGCATGAGAAACAAGAGAATTTTAAAGATCTCAACCTGCGTTTTATAATATCTAGAAAAGTACCTCTTATTATTTTGACTTGAATAAAACATAAAAGTTATTAGGAAAAACTGAGACTTTCTCTAACTTTTTCATGTTGTTGACATTACACCTGTCAACATAGATTACTTCCTGTTAAAATAGATATGTATACTTACATGCATATATAAAAATATATGTAAAGTATAGCCATTAAAATAATGTTTGTGAGAAATTTATAATATAGTTGTGCTCGTTATCTACTGCTATATAACAAATGACCCCAAAGTGTAGTAGCCTAAAATAATGCACATTTATTACTGAACCCAATTTCTGTGGGCTAGAAACCTGAGAGCAACTTAGCTGGGTGATTCAGGCTCAGAGTCTCTCTTGAAGTTGAAGTAAAGATGTTGGCCTGTGTTACAGTCATCTAAAAGCTTGAATGGGGCTGAAGTACATACTTCCAACATAGCTCACTTGCATGCCTGGCAAGTTAGTGCTGGTTGTTGTCAGGAGACTTCCACTTAGCTGCTTAAGTGTCCTCATGTCATGGCAGCTGATTTCCTCCAGAGCCAGTGGTGTGAAAGAATAAGCCAAAAAGCTAATATGCTTTTTATGAACTAGTCTCAGAAGTCGTATATTCTAGTATTGCCATATTCTATTCTTTGGAAGAAAGTCACTAAATATAGGAAGAAGGGTGGTTAGGCTCTACCCTTTGAATGGAAGAGTATAAAAGAATATATGGACATATTTTAAAACCACCATGGCAGTAAAATGCTATGTTGTAATGCTTAGTAAGAAAAAAGTCAAACTCAAAATTATTTATGTAGATTTTTAGAGCCTAACCTCCAAAGGTCTCTGTATTGCCAAGGGGTTAGAGTTGAAACTGCTGCTGCTGCTGCTGCTGCCTGGCCAAGAAGGGAGAGGGGAGACCAGGCACTTTACTGCACTTTGAGGACAAATCCCAGTGCTGCTGCAGGCTACTGTGGGAATGAAGTGTGAGAAAACTGCACATCCCACAGCTACCCCTCTACACTGAAACCACCGAAAGTGGCCTCATCCTACCTGGTGGCAGGCCTACAGCACAGCCACCACTGCCCACACCTGAGCATTTTTCCAGTGGCCTGGGGTCACCTCACCCTTGCCTATCAGAGACAGCACCTGAACACACTACCAGGGGGCCAGCCCAGTCGGCAACCACATCCTCCTCCCCCAAGTTATTGAGCATACTGTGTAGGAGCCTGGAAATTGTTCAGCCCAGTCCACCATCGTTGGTACCTAATACTCCTCCTGGAATCTGCAGTCAGGCTGATACAACCTACCAACTCTACCACAGCTGGCGCCCACCTACATACACCACCAATGGCCGTAGCCAATATGTCATAGCCACCCAACCCGTCATAGCCACCACCAGCGTTAGCATGGACTGCTTGGGTTCCAGGAGGTTGCTCCACCACTGCTACTGCCATCGCCCATATCATACCAGCTGCCCAAGGACCTGGGAACCTATCCACATGCCAGGCTTACCGCTGCCACTACCAGATTCAAACAAGCCATCTGAAAGCCCAAGAATTGAATCATCTAGGCCCCCTAACATTGGTACTAGTGTAAGTCATGTTGGAGGCCAAAGACAGGCACACTTGGCCTACTGCTGCCACCACTGGTGCCCAAACACTGGCCCACCTGGCATCCTATTCCCCAGTAAAACTTCACTGTAGCCTCCACTAATAAGAACACACTAAGCCATTGAAGAAATCACAGATACCATTGACACTGTTTACAGCTGAATAAATCATACAGAAATCACACTACTGCATACACCCAAAATAAAAGCCAAAGTGCCCTACCTAAACAACAACATATATAGATCTTCAGAAAAAAAGTATTCCTCTATGAAAGCAATCTAAAAAAATAGGAAGAAGTGACTATTACAACAGATGCACAGATATAAATGTAAGTACACAGAAAACATAAATAAGCAAGGAAATATGACACTTCCAAAGGAAGACAATAATTCTCTAGCAACAGATCCCAATCAAAAAGAAATTCATAAAATCCCTAGATAAAGAATTTTTTAAACTGAGTTTAAAGAAGCTCAGTGACATATAAGAGAATTCTGAATACCAATGCAGAAAAATCAGAAAAACAATTCAGGATATGAAAGAAAAATTTACCAAAGAGATAGATATTTAAAAAACAAACAAACAGAAATTCTGGAGCTAAAGAATGCATCAAATGAAACAGAAAATATACTTGAAAGCTTCAACAATAGACTAGATCAAGCAGAAGAAAGAATCTCAGAAATTTAAGACAGGTCCTTTGAAATAATCCAGTTAGACAAAAATAAAGAAAAGAATATGAAAAAGAATGAGCAAAACCTTTATGACATTTGGGACAACATAAAGTGACCAAATATTAAAATTATTGGTGTCCCCAAGGACAAAGAGAGAAAGAAAGGTTTAGAAGATCTGTTTAATGAAATAGTAAATGAAAACTTCCCAGGTTTAGCAGGAGACCTAGACATTCAGATACAGGAGGCCCAAAGATCCCCAGACATGAGGCAAAAAGGTCTTCTCTAAGCCACATATTGCCAAGCTGTCTAAAGTCAAAGCAAAAGTGAGGATACTAAAAAGAGCAAGAGAAAAGTATCTAGTCACCCATAAAGGAATCCCCATCAGATTAACAGGGAGTTTTCCAGCAGAAACCTTACAGGCCAGAAGAGAATGGATAACATATTCAAGGTGCGGAAATTTTAAAAAATTAAAAATAAAAAACCTGCTACCCAAGGATACTACTAGATTTGATACATAAATTCAATAAAGGTGTAAGATACAAAATCAACATACAAAAATTGGTAGCATTTCTCTACACCAATAACTAGCTAGCTGAGAAAGAAATGAAGAAGACAATCCCTACTACAATAAATATGAAAAAAATACCTAGGAATAAATTTCACCAAGTGGTGAAAGATCTTTATAAGGAAAACCATAAAACACTAATGAAATAAATTGTGGAGGACAAAAACAAGTGGAAAACACCCAAGCTAATGGATTGGAGGATTTAGTATCATTAAAAGCAGCATACTGTCCAAAGCAATCTGCAGATCCAATGCAATCCCTACCAAAATACCAATGTCATTTTTCACAGAATTAGAAAAATTCTAAAATGTTTATGAAATAAACAAAGAGCACAAATAGCCAAAGCAATCCTAAGCAAAAAGAACAAAGCAAAAACATCACATTACCTGACTTCAAAATATATTATAAGGCTATAATAACCAAACAGCCAAAAGGCTATAGGTGCTTTCCTAAGGGCAAAAGCTAGTTTTAGGGCAGGACAAATTATGTCCTGCAGGACAAAACAAGGTGAGTTAATTAGCATGGAAGAAGGACTGTAAGTGAGGCTGCTGGTGGGGCTGAATTCTGGTGTTAATGGTTTGTCCTTAAACGAAAGTATCTCCCCTAGGTGTTTGGTCTCCCCTACCCATCCTGCCTTTATTCCAGTATGTATTGCATAATGTTTTTATGCTTTATTCTGCCTTATTGAATTTGATATTCTGATCCAACCATTTGGGACTATGGTCATCAAATCTCTCACAATGAAGCTGGACATTCCAGGTGAGGGGATGCAAACATTACAAGTGAAAAGATTGTTGTCCCATGATAACTGAAATGAAATTTGAGGCTGCATTCACGCAGTGTAAACTGGTAACCAATGACAAACAATGGAGAAAAATGACGTATGGAAATCACTGCTCTTAACAAAGTACAGATCCCAAAGATAGACAGTGACATCTGATTGATGCTCTTTCTGACAAATTGCTTTTCAGCTTTGAACATTTAGTGTGAGTTTGCTTCTGTTGATTCATACACAGAATATAGCATGTTCTTAACATATGCAGGTTCATTGAAGTAGCGCCCAAGGAGAAGAAAGAAAGTCTCTAGAAAGACAAGTTGAATTGCTAACTTTCCCAGTAAACGATTGTTTATATTGAAAGGTCACTTTGCAATGTAGAAACTGAGTAGGCTACATCTCAATAGAATGTCCGCAAAATGTTTTGTTTTTCAGGAGAGTTGGTAGTTGTATTAGGCTGTTCTTGCATTGCTGTAAGGGAATACCTGAGACTGGGTGATTGATAAAGAAAAGATGTTTCTTTGTCTCATGGTTCTGCAGGCTGTACAAGCATGGCAACAGCATCTGCTTGACTTCTGTTGAGGCCTCGGGAAGCTTTAACTCATGGTAGAAGGCGAAGCAGGAGCAGGCACATCACATGGTGAAAGCAGGAGCAAGAGAGAGAGTAGTGGGGAGGTTCCACATACTTTTAAACAACCAGGTAACTGAGAAAACTCACTTGCTATCCTGAGGACAGCACCAAGCCATGAGGAATCTGCCCCCATGACCCAAACATCTTCCGCTAGGCCCCACCTCTAACAATGATTACAATTCAACATGAGATTTATGGGGGACAACATCCAAACTATGTTAGTAGTCTTAAAATATTTCCTCCTCAGATGCTGCAATAAAGTATTTCAGTTCACTTTGTACTTTTCTGATGAAGACAAGATGAAAACAAAAATCTCCCCGATTTTTCTTGCCCATTTAACCATGGTTCCTTACCTTCTTAATATTCCTCAAAATGCAATGTACTCCCTCCTCTGACTTTGGGCCTTATCCCACTCCATCACGTTCTTTAACTCTCTTACACCTGGTTGAAAACTTACCTTTTCTTAACTTTTCAAAAACTCTTTCAAGATTAACCTCCTTTATATTCTATTATTGCCAAACTCAGAGTCCTCTTAAGTCTCAAATCTTAAGTTGATGGTGTATTATTGATAAGTGGTTATTTTTAAAATAATTCCCAAGCTGCATCTTTCCTGTTGTCCAATGTGGTGATATCATAATAGTTGAGAGCATGGGCTTGAATTTTAACTGCCTAGAATCAAATCCCAGCCCTACCACTGATTAGCTGTGTGACTTTGGGCAAATTACTTAACTTCTCAGCGCTTCAGTTTCCTCATCTGTTAAATGAGGATAATATTAGTGCCTATCTTTTTTTTGTACAAATTTACAAGGTATATAGGTATAATTTTGTTACATGGTTATATTGTGCAGTGGTGAAGTCAGGGTTTTTAGTGTATCAATTACTGGAATAATGTACATTGTACTCATTAAGTAATTTCTCATCATTCATCCCCCCAACCTCCCCCATACTTCTGAGTCTCCACTGTCTATCATTTCATACTTTATGTCCATATGTACACATTATTTAGCTCCCACTTATAAGTGAGAACATGTGGCATTTGCCTTTCCATGTCTGGATTGTTTCACTTAAGATAATGGCCTCCAGTTTCATCCATGTTGCTGCAAGTGACATGATTCCATTCTTTTTATGGCTGAATAGTATTCCGTTGTGTATATATACCACATTTTCTTTACCCATTTGTCTTTTGGTGGACACTTAGGTTGATTCCATATCTTTTCTATTGTGAATAGTGCAGCAATAAACACGAGTACAGGTATCTTTTTGATATAATAATTTATTTTCCTTTTTGTGTATATCCAGTAACGAAAGTGCTGTATCAAATGGTAGTTCTATTTTTAGTTCTCTGAGAAATCTCCAAACTTTATTCTATAGAGGTTGTACTAATTTACATTCTCTTCAACAGTATATAAGCATTCCCTTTTCTTTGCATCCTTCCCAACATTTGCTATTTTTGTCTTTTTTAAAATAACAGCCATTCTGACTGGTATAAGATGATATCTCATTGTGATTTTGATTAGCGTTTCTCTGAAGATTAGTGTCGATGAGCATTTTTTTTTCCATATGCTTGCTGGCTATTTGTATGTCTTCTTTTGAAAAAAAGTCTACTTTTGTCCTTGGCCCATTTTTTTTTTTTTGAGACAGAGTCTCACTCTGTCACCCAGGCTGGAGTGCAGTGGCGCAATCTCGGCTCCACTGCAACCTCTTCCTCCCGGGTTCAAGCAGTTCTCCTGCCAGCCTCCCAAGTAGCTGGGATTAAAGGCATGTGCCACCGTGCCCAGCTAATTTATTTTGTGTTTTTAGTAGAGACGGGGTTTCACTGTGTTGGCCAGGCTAGTCTTGAACTACTGACCTCAAGTGATTCTTCTGTCTCGGTTTCCCAAAGTGCTGGGATTACAGGCATGAGCCACTGCACCTGGGTTGACCCACTTTTTAATGAGATTGTTGTTGAGTTGTTTGAGTTCCTCAGGGATCATTTCTATAGTTTGTTACCAGTGCCTATCTTATAGGGTTGTAAGCATTGAAGACAATCTATATATCAAATGCTCAGAAAGCATTCAGTAAATGTTAGTTATTAGTATTAAATAGTAAGAGAAGCTAGAGAAGCTACATCAGTAGGACTAGCATGTGTAGAGGAAAGAGCATGATTTTATTGAAACCCATGTCTGCAGCTTTGTAGCATAGTGATATTGGGCATGTTACTTACATTTTCTGAGCTTTAGTTTTTAATATGCAAATAGAGATAATAATAAATATACTAACTTCTGGGCTGAACTGCTAGGGAATAAACAC
>NC_045456.1:35772-53237 GCF_002776525.5 Piliocolobus tephrosceles
ATAATAAATATACTAACTTCTGGGCTGAACTGCTAGGGAATAAACACAAGGCTTGTACTTGGAGGTGCTGACAAATACTTATTTTCTTCCTCCCTAACTTATCAATAAAAATAACTACTGCTTATTTTAATCAAACTAATATTTTCTTTCACATCCCTCCCAACCCTGCTAATTCGTTAATTCAGCAAAACTTTGGTGAAGAAAAAAATTAATCAACCTGTGTATTTAGCATCTTGGAGATTGAACCACCTAGCTGGTTGATTTTTTTCACTCTGCAGCCTGTATTCACATTGCTTGCATTATTGTCTAGGATTACTTATTCCTAGAGACCATCTACATTCCCAAGTAATATTCTTGTGTACACAGAATTTCCTGCCCTAAATTAAAGAATAGGTATTTGTGTATTGGAGGCAGCAAAATGGGTAGTCAGATCAACCAGAATTGAATGGTCAGCTGCTCCCTGGGGCTATGGAATTAACCTAAGTGGCTGATTCTGAAACCTGATTTTAATTTTGTTATTGTTTCCAAATCCTCAGTGGATGTGGACATTGTCTCCAGAAGCATCCCTATAGCTTTCAAGACAATAAGATCAAATATTGAGGTTGATTTTTTGGTCCTTATTCTCCATGAAGAAACAGTAAGGAGTTTGAATGTTTGTCTTTCTACATAACGTAGACCTCGGATTTGTGAAAAAAACCCTATAGTCTGTGATCTGTGGCCTTGGCAGCATCAGCATCAACTGGGAGCTAGATAGAGATACAAATTCTGAGGCTCTACCCTAGAACTACTTAATTAGAATTTCTGGAGATTAGGCCCACCTATCTGTGTTTTAAGAAACCCTTCAGGTAATTCTTGTGCCAAAGTTTGAGGAGCCCAACTCTCTAGAGTCTTGTCAAATTCTGAATGACTTGTAACAAACTGCTTTAAAAAAGAGGCAAACTCTACTTTTAGGCATAGAAATTTTAAAAGGTTGGCTTCAATCTAGGCACAGTTGCTCATGCCTGCAATTCCAGGCATTAGTTTTGGGAGGCTGAGACAGGAGGATCACTTGAGACCAGGAGTTTGAAGCCAGCGTGGGCAACATAGTGAAACTCCTGTCTCTAGAAAAAATTTTAAAAAATTAGCTGGGCATGGTGGCACATGCTTGTAGTCCCAGCTACTCAGGAGGCTGAGACAGGAGGGTCATTTGAGCCCAGTAATTTGGGGTTACAGTGAGCTATGATTACACCACTGCACTCCAGCCTCGGCAACAGAACGAGATTCTGCTCTAAGAAAACAATAACAACAAATGAACAACAACAACAAAAAATGTTGGCTAAGTTACAATTTGTACTGTTTAATTTTTGAAGCCCTGAATCACTTATTCTTCACTTTATGTATTTTTTTACAACCCTGGGGCTATCTTTCAGTACCCTTGAAGGATGTCATGGAATTCCAAAAAATAAACCCCTCAAAACAAAATAAGTTTTAATGTAGTTTTTAAAACTATGACATTCTGGGGCAGAATATGGAACCATTGGAAACTAAACAAATAAAAGGATGCCAAAACTTCATAAGTCTGAGAATCACTGTCTTCAATATTGGCCGGATGAATTTTATGATTTTATGACTAATTGTACACATACATATGACTGTACTTCTTTTTCTCTTTAAATCCACACTTAATTGAAAACTGTAGAATTATAGTTCATAATATAAAATCTTTTCTCAGAAATGATAAATAATTCTGAGTAGAACTAAGTAAATACCTAGCATATTGAACTTTCATGGTACAGATAATTCTTGAATTAGCTTTCACTCCTTTGGTGGAATATGTAATGTCAGGGCAGCCTGTCACAAAGCGGCAAAACAAAACCAACCTGTCAGTTGCCAAGCATACCTCTATTGAAGAGGTGAAGGATCTGGCAGACTTCAGCATTTAATGAAGCCTATTATTTCCTGGAAATTAACTGAGTGTTATTCAACTTTGCTGATGGCAAACGACTATTCTGACCACAAATTCCTCCGTTTATGAAATGTGAAAGGCAAGTGAGGATATGGAGTGATGCACACAAAAACCATAGAAAAAAATCCCCTAAAGGAAGGAATCTTGTGGCTTTGTAACATATTGGCCTCCATGTAGAGAGATACTGTTGGTGACCCACTCACTACTCTAGGACAGCCCATTTGATTTGTTTTTCTAGGGCTAGGACATAGAATTACAGGCATAAATTATGGCCCGAATACTCAGGACCAGCTGACTTAACTCCTTTCAGTGGGAAGTGTCTCAGAAGCAAGGCCTGGGGACACTGGAGAAATGATAGTAAGGGGCAGAAACCACAAGAGGGGCTTCGCCCTTCTTGCCAATGAGATATTCTTATAACTTGCTCCTCAATTACCTAATCTTTTGGTAAAATGGGCCACCTATAGATCTCCCAGTTTTTGCTTTAAAAATAAGCGCAAGAATTAAAATGTCTAAAGCAGTGCCGTGGCTGATTAGAGAGGAAGAGATAGATAGAAGGATGATAGATAGAAGAAGAGATAGAAGAATGATGCTTGCTCTGTTCATCTGGGTGCTTTTGTCCTCCTTGCTGCTGAGAGGTGAAGTCCAAGGAGCAGGAAGAGGTGGGGATGGCAAGGAGGTAGAGAATAGGTGATGGCCACAAATGGAAGTGATGGTTCTCAGATAAGCCATGCATTTTGGGAGTTATGTTTCAAGGGTATTCTCCTCTATCCTTGGCTATGGTATAGAACAGTTCTTGAGTCTTTTGACAGCCATTCTATTGGGCAGCTCTTTTCTTGTGTGCTCATGTTCCTCAAATAACTAGTGTGTAGAATTGTCTGGTGTGATGGATGTGTTGATCTTAGCCCTGTTGTGGCTACAGCTCCAGACAAATGACACTGTCTAGCCTGTGGATCACCACTGGCTAAAATTGTTCAGCTTAAAAAGTGGCTCATTTTGTTGAAAAGGAAAGAAATATGTCTGACCTCAGGCCCATATGTGTCATGCCCTCACCTATTTCTTCTTTTTCAGAGTGCAAAACACCAAACCTTATGGTGCCATAAGAGCAATGACAAAGGAAGGAGTGTGGATGGTGGCTTCTCCTTGTAGGGAAAAATTGCTCCTCTGAGGTCTTCTTTCTCCGGCCTAGTAATCACAAGTGTATTTCTGTGTAGCTTTTCTTCAACCTTGAGGTTTTGGTTCCATTCCTTCAATTGCTTTTGTGAAAACTGATCCCACCCATGGCTCTAGAATTGAGATCTCTTTCTTAGGCCTGAGATTCTGAGGGTGATCCCATTCCTTGACCATACATATTGGTTCAGGGATGGATTTGTGATATAATAGTAATACTAGCAACTTATGGGAAAGAAGCTTCTAGGATCTTTAAAGCTATATTGATTCTCTCCCTCCCTTGAAGAGTATGTATCTCTAGGAGCCACTGGAGCTGTCTTCAGACCAGAAAGGGGAAACATCCTGAGGATAAAGTTGATGCATGGAGGAAAGAATCTGGGCCTTCTGTTTCATTGTTGAACTACTGAATCAAATCTACCCTAAAACCTGCCTGCCCTAACCCTAAACTTTCAAATTACATTAGCTTTTTATTGTTTAAGCTATTTTGAGTTGGCTTTTCTGTTACTTACAACCTAATTCACCCTAAAAATACAGTGAATAGAAATGGCATTTGAGGGGGGTGGTTAAATGAAGACAATTTCCATCATGTTTTCAAATTAGCAGATAAGACCTCTGGGAGGTCATGGAATTCAGAGATAGGTCGAAGGCACTGCAGACATAAGGGAGTCTCTCGGATGCCAGTATTGACATGCCTATCTTCTTTTTCAGTCTAGTTCCAAGTCCCTCAGTAAGTTGAGTTTCTGCCATAGCTGCATAATATTGAGCAGGTACTTAATAACTGTCATATCCAATTGAATAAAAGCAATGTTACACTACTGAGAAAGCATGTATACTTCTTCCACTCACTTCTTGGTAAATTTGCTAGTGTCATAAAGAGGTCATATTTTCACAGTTCATCAGATCCTGAGTCTTTGGGCCTTTTAGTGAAGAGTGGATCTTTGGGATTATGGGTGATGGCCTTTTGCAGGACACTGGAAACAGTGCCATAGAGCACAGGAAGGGCAGGCAGCACAAATTAAGCCTTTATTATTGCTGCAGTTGCCTCCAAAATGTTTTGACACTCCCTTGCCCTCTTCAGTTTCTTTCTAAGCTGCATTGACCTCTGTATCTTTCAGTGTTACTTGTACCATATACTTATTATTCTAGAATGAGTACATGTCAAGGAAGTTTCACTTTATGTAATCAAGAACAAATAACACATTTTTCATTCATAAAGGAAGCTGATGGTACATACTTGCCAGTAGGATGATTGAGAGGTATTTCTCTTGAGGAAGGGGGTCCCATGTTACTCTTCATACTTTCTTGGCCCCATCATGGGTCCCATTACAATTCATGCCTATCCAATGTAGGGTCAACAGTTGACCTGAGTATACTTGCCTTTAAAAATAATCTACTTAGTATCTGTTTCTAAAACAGACTCTATAATAGGCCATCTAGTTAAGGCTGCAATGAATGTGATCTATTTCACGGAATCATCAGGTTAGAGGTAATCAACAATTTAAAGACTTTTAATATACATGACATCCATCACAATCCTGTGTGATTTGAAGTTTTAATAAATTTTCTTGTCTGTAAGAGAAACCATTTATGAAACAAAACAGAGAAAGCATTAATACAATATTCAAATAAAATTCTTAATGATTTGTTTGTTCTAATTTATGTATTTATTTGGAGACAGAGTCTCACTCTGTTTGCCCAGGCTAGAGTGCAATGGCACGATCTCAGCTCACTGCAACCACCACCTCCCGGGTTCAAGCAATTCTCATGTCTCAGCCTCCCAAGTAGCTAGGATTATAGGCATGCACCACTATATCTGGCTAATTTTTGTATTTTTAGTAGAGCCAGGGTTTCACCATGTTGCCCAAGCTGGTCTCGAACTCCTGAGCTCATGTAATCTGCCTGCCTTGGTCTCCCAAAGTGCTAGAATTACAGGCATGAGCCACCATGCCTAGCCTCTAATTTACTTATTTTGATTTCTCGTGTTATACCCCATAGTTACATACAAATGTACCAAAAATGATGACAACCATAAAAGATAACATTACTGCAATTAAATGAGCTAAAACTTGAGTCATTTCCAAGTAGTGGCAACCATTTACAAATATCCTTTTCTATGAGATATTGAAATGTCTTTGACTTCATAGAATTATTTCCCACTTTTCACCACCTGAAGCAACTTATCTTAGTAGTGAATTAGAAGCCAGCATGGGCAGGGGAAATATTTAAATCCCACCCGATTTCCAACCACTTTCCTCACCTGTCTTGTGTGTTCTGAATATCCTCTGTTTCCTTTGGCAGGTGACTTGAGGAAAATTTAGGTGACTTTTATGTAAGCTGTTGGAATATTTGAAGGGAAAATGGTTGCAAGGAAATGAATAATTGATAATCGATAGTAATAGAACATCATGATTTGTGTGCCATAGTTAATAATCAAGTTTGTTCCTTATAGAGGATCACAGTGCCAGAAATACCATTTTTCACACGGATCAATTCAGCATATAAAATTTATAATCAAATCAACAATTTTTTTTTTTGCCAGTTGAGGAAATAACCTTGTTCCTTAATCCTCTCTTTCACGGTGATATATGTTGTGATACCATTTGACCAAGGGATTCTTTGAAATAGCAGGACTTTGTTTGACAATCATTAGTTAAAGATTGGTGAGCAGAACAATTTAAACCTAAAACTAATTTAACAAAAATTAATTTGAAATTAAGAAAAACTTTCTGGAATGATAATATAAATTAGGGTTGCAACAGAAAAAAAGTACATTTAGGTATCTTTTTATAATATGATTTTTAAAGAAAGAGGTATACTCCTACCATTGACAAGTTCTAAGAGAGCTAGAAATGACAGTTCCAAACAGCCAAGCACCTTATGAAAAAAAAAAACTGTGTTAAATAAATGAAGTTTACTTAAATACAGATTAGGCACTCCATTCTTCCCCTTCTCACCCCCATCTCCTATCTCATCTACCTCTTACCTGTTCAAGTACTCTAATCTCATGGTAATTTCTTTCTTTCCTTTCTCTTTCCTTTCTTTTCTTTTCTTTCCTTTCTTTCCCTTCTACCTTTCTTTCCTTTCTTTTCTTTTCTTTCTCTTAATTAGTGTAAATCTTAGTTAGTGTAAACAGTGCTGCAACAAACATAGGAGTGCATATATCTCTTCGATATACTGATTTCCTTCCTTTTGGGTATATACCCAGGAGTGGGATTGCTGGATCATATGGTAGCTCAATGTTTAGTTTTTTGAGGAACCTCTAAACTGTCCTCTATAGTGGCTGTACTAATTTACATTCCCACCAACAGCATACGAGGATTCCCTGTTCCCTTTTCTCCACATCCTTGCCAGCATTTGTTGTTGAAAGCTGGTACATTCTTGCTACTGAGAACCAAGAATGTATACCTGGGAATAATATATCAGGTAGTATTCCTAATTGTTCAGTGGCCAGTTTTTCTTGTCTGATTATTTCTTCAGCTAATAAGAAGTACCATCTGGCTGCTGTGGACAGAAGGATGGGATGTGCTATAGTAGGAAATAAAATATTGTATAGATTACAATTTCTTCAAAGGAAAACCTATCAGAGAATATTAAAGAAATGCTTCTATTTGAATACCTCTTGAAGAAATATTGGAACTACATTGAAAGACTATTGTTATTCAAATTGCTACTTTCTGCTACTAGTCTTCAGATGACAGTGTAAAATTGAACAAAGGAGTTTAAAATCATAGCCTTGATCAGAGCCAAGGGGTACCTACCACAAAGAGAAGCCCTATAAAGAGAACAAGTTTTAAGCCACAAATAGTTTCTTCTTCTCCAGACTTTCCTTGAGATGCCCTCTGAATACAAGAACTTCCAGAGTAGCATGTCCAAATAATTGGAACCTTATATTCATTTTTACTCTAATTCTATAATTGACGTAATTAAGAACTTCTTTTCATAAAACATAGACACAGAAGAACCCAACTCAAATTTGCCACCTTAGCAGTGAAGAGGGCCAGCAAGTTGTGGGGAAGTTTCACTGAAGTGAAAAGAAATTCAAAGAATACATGAGCGATGTCTTAATAACTTCTTTATGTATGACCAGAGGAAGACAGGGAAAGGGGGATATTTTACTTTGAAAATGGATCTACAGGCTGGGCGCGGTGGCTCAAGCCTGTAATCCCAGCACTTTGGGAGGCCGAGAAGGGTGGATCACGAGGTCAGGAGATCGAGACCATCCTGGCTAACATGGTGAAACCCCGTCTCTACTAAAAATACAAAAAAACTAGCTGGGCGAGGTGGCGGTCACCTGTAGTCCCAGCTACTCGGGAGGCTGAGGCAGGAGAATGGCGTAAACCCGGGAGGCGGAGCTTGCAGTGAGCTGAGATCCGGCCACTGCACTCCAGCCTGGGCGGCAGAGCAAGACTCTGTCTCAAAAAAAAAAAAAAAAAAAAAGAAAATGGATCTATCATTCTAAACACAGAAGAAACAATCAAGAGAATGGAACAGAATTCAGCATGAATTCAGAGTAGAACTTGTGTGGCTATTGGGGAGGTTATAGAAATGTAGCACTTAATATTTAAAAATATGAAGGTCATGGTAAATGCTGGTTAATGGTGAGTAGCTTGCTTGCAGAGAAGGAGTAGCTTCTTGTAGCTATGGTTGACAGTTACCTCTGTTTGTTAAGATTTAATGGGGGAGATGCAGGGTTCCCTGAACTCTGGGTGGAGACGAAGCCCAATGTATGAACTGAGCATGCCTTTCTGTTGATTTCATGTGCAACATTTTGTTCATGGCTTGGGCTGACATAATCTGCATTAACTGTGATATCTGGGGGAGAGTTGAGCATATGACTGTGGTGTGATGTGTTCATTAACTGAAGTATGACAGTTCCAGGTTCTTTTGCTTTTGGATATGAGTATAATTTGATTTTACCTATAAATACATGGAACAAATGTTAGTGCATAAGCCATTGGAATAGATATGGAATGGAGAAAACACATTATAGATGCCAATGTGCAGGTGGTAAAGGACTTCCAGAATCTGACCCAGAGGCACTTCTTCCAAAATCATAATTCCAGACTCAAGGAATTTCGAAGGCTCCGAGGAAGACAATGATGAAGGAGAATCAGAGGTTTCCAAGAGGTCAGCCTCCACTAAATATCACCAAGACCCAAATCAATGGTGTTACCCACCCACATAGGTACTGAGGTAGTTACAGGCATAACCTTCAACACCAGGAACTGGACATGTTTTAGTGGTAGTCAGTAGCCCTTCAAAAGTGGCTGGATGTTGGGTGGAGAGATGCAGGCAACGGCATGCTGAAGCTGGCTCATTCCAATTTGTGAGAGCTAATTGTTAAATTTTCAGGAGTTTTGCAAGCCAATCATTAAACCATGAGTAGCTTGGAATAGGCCATGCCACCCCTCTTTCCCAGGCAGCCAGTTGTTAAAGTTTATCAGCACACAATTGGATATGAAGCCTTTGGTACAAACAAAGATAAACTAGAATTAGAGCTCTGCTTGGTGCTGACACTATACCCCAGTTTTTCTCCAGTCATCTATTTTCTTAATCCTGTTCATACCTTAGAATGACCTAGCCTTCAGAGTACCTCATGAGCTGTATCTTTATCTGCGTCTACTATGCCTATGGCCTTAGATTTTTTGGTATTGTTAACCAGCTTTTAGTTTTTCCTTGGTGGTCTTATTCTGCTGGAGACCTTTTCAAGACCTTAGCTTACCTGCCTTTAGTCTTGGCTTAGATCCCTGCAGCCCCAAACTCATGGTGTCTCAGAGAGCTAAAGAATCTGTTCAGTGTCTATATATATATATATATATATATATAAAATATCCCTCATTGTACCAGACTACTGGTGCTCTGTCCATATCCTTTGACACTTACCATTTTACTATATGCCAAGAGCATCTACTGCAGACACCTGCAGCTCTTTTCTTGTGGCCTCTTCTTCAGGTCACAGATGGGGCAGGCAGGCTGGAGGTGCTGGCAAGTTAATGAGGAGTTAATAATGGTGAGTTAATAAGGAATCTTTATCCAGTATCTGATGGCAAGTGGAAGTTAAATACCCCAGATTACCCAGATAGAACTCTGAAGTATGTTTCATAACCATCTCCCAGAAGCCTCCAATGGGATTGGGCTCTAGTTGTCCATAGAGGTAACCTGTTCATTAACACATCCCCTGTTGTCTTCTTCCCAGTCCCTGTATCGCTTTGCCTCTCCCCTGCTGGTACTCCTGGGATTACCTCCTAAATAAACCACTTGCATGTACACATTGTCTCCTAGTCTGATTCTGGGGGAGACCCAGCCTGAGACACTCATCTCCCTTATCATTATGTCAATAACAGATTGTAAGACATTTATGAACCAAATTCTGAAAAATGCTTGAGTTATAACACCTGAATAAGAAGATTCTTGGCTGGCACATCACACACTAGTAAATATTCAACTCGGCATCTGCTTTATTTTTAAAGCTGTGTGATGGCCAAACATTTTGCAGTAGTGCTTGTTGTGTTTTCCCTTTGCCATGATCAAAGTAATGCAAAAGGGATACATATATACTTGTTTTCAATTGTGGGCTTTATTTTAAAATCTGTATAAATATGAAATGGCAGAGGTGTCTGTTTATTAAACACTGCATTTGATTGCATGACATAACACAGTATGTCACAATATTTCAGCTTGTAATTGTGTCCTTTAGCTGTTGGTACATAATTCTATAACTTTTAGGATACAGTTAATCTGGAAGCTGCATCAGCCACCCTTTAGTGGAACCCAGGAGTGCTTACAATCGCAAAAGTTTGGGAAACATTCGGCCATACTAGCTGAAGTCTATGGATTGTTTTTTGAGTATTCTGAAACAGTAAAAGAACAAGGGAGGAGGAAGAACACTTCTAGAGAGAGAAAAAACATTCAAATTAACACAATGATAAAAATATTTTCACTTGCTAAGATTTCCCATTTCTTTAGTAATGGAAAGGAAATGCTCAGACCCTAGAAGGATTGAAAGTAAAGTTATATTGTGAATTTGTATTTAATAACATTGCTGAATGTCCAGATTTTCTTTTCACACCCACAAAAGAAATGCTGGGATACAAATCCCACAACTACAGTTATTTCAAGTTTAAGCTTTGGACTCAGTGTGTTTATATACAGAAATTATTCAGTAGTACTAGATGATTCTAAAATTTACATTTTAGCCATGGAACAGCAATTGCCAAGGTCTGTTAACCATATTCAGTAATACTTCCAGGTTTTGGGTTTTTTTTTTTTTGGTCATTCTGTTACTTTTCTATAATGCAAGGTCAAGCGAAAAATTACGTGGGCCCCTTTTTCTAACAACCATATATTTCTTAATTCATATAATTGCAGACGAATATGACAGCCTTGAATCCTTTATTTCATGGCTTCTAGGGCTCAATTCTTACGGATTCAACATCTGTATTGCTGTTCAAGCTATAGTGATGGGTACTTATACATTCTTTTAGGGGTCTCTCCCAATGGATGTTTTCGAACTTGGTTTAGGTCCTGTGATTCAAGGTTTTTTGTTTCTGTTTTTGTTTTTATATTCTGTGAGTTAGTGATGCTCTCTGCAGAAATGAAGATTTTCATGTAGATGATGAAATGTCATCTCGGTGTAACACCTGTGGGGAGATAGCACTTGCCTCCAATAGGGCAGGCAGGGGCTGGCATCTGGAGCCGTGCCTTAGTATAAGAAATTTCAGTTTTCGCACCCCTCACTCTTTACTCTTGATTATTTTTTATTCTAAGAAATGACTCTTCCATTTTATAAAGTAAAACCATTGCCCACCATGGTGGTTTTGAATAGTCTTTAGCCCTTCATCCATTTTCTAATTCTAAAAATATTTAAATTTTATAAAATACAACAATTGCCTCCCTCACCTTAGTTTTGAATATAGACTATCAGCACCCTCATCCCTTCACAAGACTGCCTATTCAAGTATGAAGCACAAATGAGAATATGCTATAGTGAAGTTTTTTTTTTTTTTTTTTTTTTTTTTTTTAATCTCTTATGGGCTGTGTGTGGTGGCTCACACCTATAATTCCAGAACTTTGGGAGGCTGAGGCAGGTGGATCATCTTGAGGCCAGGAGCTTGAGGCTAGCCTGGGAAACATAGGGACACTCCCATCTCTACAAGAAATTAAAAAAGAAATTAGCCAGGCATGGGGATGTGTGTGTATAGTCCTAGTTACTCAGGAGACTAAGGCAAGATGATTGCTTAAGCCTAAGAGTTCGAGGCTACATGACTGCACCACTGCACCCCAGCCTGGGCAACAGAGTGAAATTCTGTCTCTAAAATCAAATAAAATGGGGGAGTGGTTCCAAGATGGCCGAATAGGAACAGCTCCAGTCTATAGCTCCCAATGTGAGTGATGGAGAAGATGGGTGATTTCTGCATTTCCAACTGAGGTACCGGGTTCATCTCACTGAGGCTTGTCAGACAGTGGGTGCAGGACAGTGGGTGCAGGACAGTGGGTGCAGCCCACTGAGCATGAGCCAAAGCAGGGCGAGGCATCACCTCTCCCGGGAAGTGGAAGGAGTCAGGGAATTCCCTTTCCTAGCCAAGGGAAGCTGTGACAGACAGCACCTGGAAAATAGGGTCAGTCCCACCCTAATACTGCGCTTTTCCAATGGTCTTAGCAAACGGCACACCAGGAGATTATATCCAGTGCCTGGCTCGGAGGGTCCCACGCCCATGGAGCCTAACTCATGGCTAGCACAGCAGTCTGTGATCGAACTGCAAGGCGGCAGCAAGGCTGGGGAGGGGCGCCCGCCATTGCTGAGGCTTGAGTAGGTAAACAAAGCAACCCAGAAGCTTGAACTGGGTGGAGCCCACCGCAGCTCAAGGAGGCCTGCCTGTCTCTGTAGACTCCACCTCTGGGGGCAGGGCATAGCCAAACAAAAGGCAGCAGAAACCTCTGCAGACTTAAATGTCCCTGTCTAACAGCTTTGAAGAAACTAGTGATTCTCCCAGCATGGAGTTTGAGATCTGGGAACAGACGGACTGCTTCCTCAAGTGGGTCCCTGACCCCTGAGTAGACTAACTGGAAGGCACCCCCCAGTAGGGGCAGACTGATATCTCACATAGCCGGGTATGCCTCTAAGATGAAGCTTCCAGAGGAACGATCAGGCACAACATTTGCTGTTCAGCAATATTCGCTGTTCTGCAGCCTCTGCTGCTGATACCCAGGCAAACAGGGTCTGGAGAGGACCTCCAGCAAACTCCAACAGACTTGCAGCTGAGGGTCCTGACTGTTAGAAGAAAACCAATAGTCAGAAAGGACATCCACACCAAAACCCCATGTGTACGTCACCACCATCAAAGACCAAACGTAGATAAAACCACAAAGATGGGAAAAAAACAGCAGAAAAGCTGAAAATTTGAAAAATCAGAGCGCCTCTCCCCCTCCAAAGGAACACAGTTCCTCGCCAGCAACAGAACAAAGCTGGACGGAGAATGACTTTGACAAGTTGAGAGAAGAAGGCTTCAGATGGTCAAACTTCTCTGAGCTAAAGGAGGAAATTCCAACCCATCGCAAAGAAGCTAAAAACCTTGAATAAAGATTAGACGAATGGCTAACTAGAATAACCAGTGTAGAGAAGTCCTTAAATGACCTGATGGAGCTGAAAACCATGGCATGAGAAGTACGTGACGATCAACTGGAAGAAAGGGAATCAGTGATTGAAGATCAAATGAATGAAATGAAACGAGAAGAGAAGTTTAGAGAAAAAAGAGTAAAAAGAAATGAACAAAGCCTCCAAGAAATATGGGACTATGTGAAAAGACCAAATCTACGTCTGATTGGTGTACCTGAAAGTGACGGGGGATGGGAACCAAGTTGGAAAACACTCTGCAGGATATTATCCAGGAGAACTTCCCAAACCTAGCAAGGCACCCCAACATTAAAATTCAGGAAATACAGAGAATGCCACAAAGATACTCCTCGAGAAGAGCAACTCCAAGACACATAATTGTCAGATTCACCGAAGCTGAAATGAAGGAAAAAATGTTAAGGGCAGTCAGAGAGAAAGGTCAGGTTACCTACAAAGGGAAGCCCATCAGATTAACAGTGGCTCTCTTGGCAGAAACTCTACAAGCCAGAAGAGAGTGGGGGCCAATATTCAACATTGTTAAAGAAAAGAATTTTCAACCTAGAATTTCATATCCAGCCAAACTAAGTTTCATAAGTGAAGGAGAAATAAAACCCTTTACAGACAAGCAAATGCTGAGAGATTTTGTCATCACCAGGCCTGCCCTACAAGAGCTCCTGAAGGAAGCACTAAACACAGAAAGGAACAACTGGTACTAGCCACTGCAAAACATGCCAAATTGTAAAGACCATCGTTGCTAGGAAGAAACTACATCAACGAACGGGCAAAATAACCAGCTAACGTCATAATGACAGGATCAAATTCACACATAACAATATTAACCTTAAATGTAAATGGGCTAAATGCTCCAATTAAAAGACACAGACTGGCAAATTGGATAAAGAGTCAAGGCCCCATCAGTGTGCTGTATTCAGGAGATCCATCTCACGTGCAGAGAGACACACAGGCTCAAAATGAAGGGATGGAGGAAGATCTGCCAAGCAAATGGAAAACAAAAAAAGGCAGCAGTTGCATCCTAGTCTCTGATAAAACAGACTTTAAACCAACAAAGATCAAAAGAGACAAAGAAGGCCATTACTTAATGGTAAAGGGATCAATTCAACAAGAAGTACTAACTATCCTAAATATATATGCACCCAATACAGGAGCACCCAGATTCATAAAGCAAGTCCTTAGAGACCTGCAAAGAGACTTAGACTCCCACACAATAATAATGGGAGACTTTAACACCCCACTGTCAACATTAGACAGATCAATGAAACAGAAAGTTAACAAGGATAGCCAGGAATTGAACTCAACTTTGCACCAAGCAGACTTAATAGACATCTACAGAACTCTCCACTCCAAATCGACAGAATATACATTATTCTCAGCACCACATCACACTTATTCGAAAATTGACCACATAGTTGGAAGTAAAGCACTCCTCAGCAAATGTAAAAGAGCAGAAATTATAACAAACTGTCCCTCAGACCACAGTGCAATCCAACTAGAGCTTAGGATTAAGAAACTCACTCAAAACTGCTCAACTACATGGAAACTGAACAACCTGCTTCTGAATGACTACTGGGTACATAATGAAATGAAGGCAGAAATAAAGATGTTCTTTGAAACCAATGAGAACAAAGACACAACATACCAGAATCTCTGGTACACATTTAAAGCAGTAGAGGGAAATTTTATAGCATTAAATGTCCACAAGAGAAAGCAGGAAAGATCTAAAATTGACACCCTAACATCACAATTAAAAGAACTAGAGAAGCAAGAGCAAACACATCCAAAAGCTAGCAGAAGGCAAGAAATAACTAAGTTCAGAGCAGAACTGAAGGAGATACAGACACAAAAAACCCTCCAAAAAAATCAATGAATCTAGGAGTTGGTTTTTTGAAAAGATCAACAAAATTGACAGACCGCTAGCAAGACTAATAAAGAAGAAAAGACAGAAGAATCAAATAGACACAATAAAAAATGATAAAGGGGATATCACCACTGACTCCACAGAAATACAAACTACCATCAGAGAATACTATAAACACCTCTACACAAATAAACTAGAAAACCTAGAAGAAATGGATAATTTCCTGGACACTTACACTCTCCCAAGACTAAACCAGGAAGAAGTTGAATCTCTGAATAGACCAATAGCAGGCTCTGAAATTGAGGCAATAATTAATAGCCTACCAACCAAAAAAAGTCCAGGACCAGATGGATTCACAGCTGAATTCTACCAGAGGTACAAGGAGGAGCTGGTACCATTCCTTCTGAAACTATTCCAATCAATAGAAAAGGAGGGAATCCTCCCTAACTCATGTTATGAGGCCAGCATCATCCTGATACCAAAGTCAGGCAGAGACACAACAAAAAAAAAGAGAATTTTAGACCAATATCCCTGATGAACATCGATGCAAAAATCCTCAATAAAATACTGGCAAGCCAAATCAAGCAGCACATCCAAAAGCTTATCCACCATGATCAAGTGGGCTTCATCCCTGGGATGCAGGGCTGGTTCAACATATGTAAATCAATAAACATAATCCAGCATATAAACAGAACCAAAGACAAAAACCACATGATTATCTCAATAGATGCAGAAAAGGCCTTTGACAAAATTCAACAGCCCTTCATGCTAAAACCTCTCAATAAATTCGGTATTGATGGGATGTATCTCAAAATAATAAGAGCTATTTATGACAAACCCACAGCCAATATCTTACTGAATGGGCAAAAACTGGAAGCATTCCCTTGGAAAACTGGCACAATACAGGGATGCCCTCTCTCACCACTCTATTCAACATAGTGTTGGAAGCTGTAGCCAGGGCAATCAGGCAGGAGAAAGAAATAAAGCGTATTCAGTTAGGAAAAGAGGAAGTCAAATTATCCCTGTTTGCAGATGACATGATTGTATATTTAGAAAATCCCATCGTCTCAGCCCAAAATGTCCTTAAGCTGATAACAACTTCAGCAAAGTCTCAGGACACAAAATCAATGTGTAAAAATCACAAGCATTCTTATACACCAATAACAGACAGAAAGCCAAATCATGAGTGAACTCCCATTCACAATTTCTTCAAAGAGAATAAAATACCTAGGAATCCAACTTACAAGGGATGTGAAGGACCTCTTCAAGGAGAACTACAAACCACTGCTCAACGATATAAAAGAGGACACAAACAAATGGAAGAACATTCCATGCTCATGGATAGGAAGAATCAATATCATGAAAATGGCCATACTGCCCAAGGTAATTTATAGATTCACTGCCATCAAGCTACCAATGACTTTCTTCACAGAATTGGAAAAAAACTACTTTAAAGTTCATATGGAACCAAAAAAGAGACCCCCTTGCCAAGTTAATCCTAAGCAAAAAGAACAAAGCTAGGGGCATCATGCTACCTGGCTTCAAACTATACTACAAGGCTACAGTAACCAAAACAGCATGGTACTAGTACCAAAACACAGATATAGACCAATGGAACAGAACAGAGCCCTCAGAAATAATAACACACATCTCCAACTATCTGATCTTTGACAAACCAGACAAAAACAAGAAATGGGGAAAGGATTCCCTGTTTAATAAATGGTGCTGGGAAAATTGGCTAGCCATATGTAGAAAACTGAAACTGGATCCCTTCCTTATACCTTATACAAAAATTAATTCAAGATGGATTAAAGACTTAAATGTTAGACCTAAAACCATAAAAACCCTAGAAGAAAACCTAGGCAATACCATTCAGGACATAGGCATGGGCAAGGACTTCATGTCTAAAACACCTAAGGCAATGGCAACAAAAGCCAAAATTGACAAATGGGATCTAATTAAACTAAAGAGCTTCTGCACAGCAAAAGAAACTACCATCAGAGTGAACAGGCAACCTACAGAATGGGAGACAATTTTTGCAATCTCCTCATCTGACAAAGGGCTAATATCCAGAACCTACAAAGAACTCAAACAAATTTACAGGAAAAAAACAAACAACCCCATCAAAAAGTGGGCGAAGGATATGAACATACACTTCTCAAAAGAAGACATTTATGCAGCCAACAGACACATGAAAAAAATGCTCTTCATCACTGGTCATCAGAGAAATGCAAATCAAAACCGCAATGAGATACCATTTCACACCAGTTAGAATGGTGATCATTCAAAAGTCAGGAAACAACAGGTGCTGGAGAGGATGTGGAGAAATAGGAACACTTTTACATGTTGGTGGGACTGTAAACTAGTTTAACCATTGTGGAAGACAGTGTAGCAATATACTGGATCTAGAAGTAGAAATACCATTCTACTGGATCTAGAAGTAGAAATACCATTTGACCCAGCCATCCCATTACTGGGTATATACCTAAAGGATTATAAATCATGCTGCTATAAAGACACATGCACACATATGTTTATTGAGGCACTATTCACAACAGCAAAGACTTGGAACAAACCCAAATATCTATGAATGATAGACTGGATTAAGAAAATGTGGCACATATACACCATGGAATATTATGCAGCCATAAAAAAGGATGAGTTCATGTCCTTTGTAGGGACATGGATGAAGCTAGAAACCATCATTCTCAGCAAACTATCGCAAGGACAAAAAACCAAACACCACATGTTCTGACTCATAGGTGGGAATTGAAGAATGAGAACACTTGGACACAGGAAGGGGAACATCACACACCAGGGCCTGTCATGGGGTGGGGGGAGGGGGGAGGGATAGCATTAGGAGA